>NW_005187431.1:4490487-4508033 GCF_000239375.1 Pundamilia nyererei | reverse complement strand
GCAGGGCATCATCTTGTCACCTAGCTGCACCATAACAATAACCATAAGGATAATTTGTTTCCTTCCCTGTAATTTCCCTCTGGATATGATACAGTAGTGTTTGTTTTTAGCAATCCACATCACCCGTTGTGGCGTTCAGCTGCTGAAAAACAAGAAGAATTGAACGTTCCACGTGACTCCACAGACGCCCCTCTGCTTATCAGAGCTGTAGCTGCCGTACAATCAATTACAGAGTCACGCACACAGCTGTGCTTGGTGGGTGGGGTCAGCTGTTTCAGTGGAGACGCTGGCTGATGTGAGAGTCCGTCCATCGGGGTTGAAGTGGAGCGCATTCCCAGGAAAGTCGGAGCTGAAGAGCCGTTTGCGTGTTTACATTTTCAAGCCCCCCCCCCATTCCCCCCTCCTGGGCTGTTTCGCACCATTTCACATGAATCGCTCTCTCTCTTGACTCTTGCAGTTCTTATCTTGAATTTTCACTGAATCATCAGCAGTGATGACATTAAGATAGTTTTTGATGAGATTTTAAGGGACTAATCAACGGATGACGCAGTATAATGAAGTACTCAAGGGATTTCAGTTTTCAACTGAGATTAAATTTCATTGTCTTTTTCCCCAGGATGTTAGGATAACGATGATCACTGTACCACAAATGCTGCAATAACCAACCAACCAACAAAGCCTCACGGCTGCATGTAAAACAACTTTTTGTGTTTGTTTTGCATCTGCGCCTTTTTTGCCATGTCATTCTGCACATTTGATTTGGTTTAGCGGACGACATTGCCTAATACATAACTTAACACAGTGGCCTTTAGACTCTAATTAAACTATAACTATAAACATGAGCCAAATAGAGCAGCTCCAATGGGCTTTGTCATCAGTATTTATCTAACAATTCCTGTAAAGGCTTTGAGGTGGCCGACAGTATGTGCTCATGAGGAAGCTGATTTTAATCAGCGTGGAACTCGTACATCTGATGTATCAGATTTACATGGTGATAATTCACCGTGCTATTGTGCTGACCATAAACACACTCGCTTCCATTTCCATTGAGGTGTGCCTAAACTGTCAGCCCACGCTGTAAACTGATCCCGACTCGAAACTGCACCTGTGGTTTGTGCGTTTTGACCTAAAATACAGACAATGTAAGGCAGTTATTGTCTTTATTGTAGCTTGCCATCGCCAGTGTGTGAATGTGTGTGTGAATGGGTGAATGACTGAATGTAGTGTGAAGCGCTTTGGGGTCCTTAGGGACTAGAAAAGCGCTATACAAATGCAGGCCATTTACCATTTACCATTTTATTGTCTCAGAAGATTGTATCTAATTCACAGAGATGGGAATTGTGTAGTAGTCTGATCTCAAGAAGTCTGTACAAAAGCCTCAAGCCACCCTCATCTGATTACATTTTGCTTTTTAGGAGCCAAAAATGTTTTAATGTGATCTTGAGTAGCAGTTCTCCAGGATTTCTTTGGACCTCAGCTGCTTTTTTACTCACTTTCAGTCCAGTCCGTGTTTCATATTCAGAGGTATGTTTTTAACACTGAGCATCAAAAACAGAACCTAACTCAAAGGACAAACCAGTGTCACGCCTACATGTGACAGGACACTTAGCAAAGAACCAATTTTAAATGGCATCTTTAGGCAGTTTGTTGCTAGCAGCCTGGAGGAGGTCATGAGAGCGGCACAACAGTGAGCATCTGCGGCCATCTGTGAAACACGGTGGAGGCTCCGTCATGATGTGGTGCATCATTTCAGCCAGTGGTGTTTGGGATCTTGTCAAAACTGATGGAATTGTGAAAACAAAAAAGCACAGTGAGATTTTTATTTAACATAAAATACCAACTAAACTGTATGTAAAACATATCTGAAGCATGGCACTGATCCCAAACACACTGACCATGCGGTAAAACACAAAATCGGTCATGATGTAAAGTCTGAACCTCAACATTACTGAAGCAGTGTGAGGAAGTAAAAATCCCCCCAAAAAGCAAAAGAAACACTGAGGATTAAAACAACAGACCGTGTATCAACACAAAGATCATGACAACATGTCTTTCTCAGATTTAGTTGCATTGCTCTGTTTTTTTTTTCCTGTGCTGAATCTCCTGTGACTCAGTTTTGCTCACGTATCCATTAATTAAGTTGTGTACAGCCCACATGAGGCTACACCAGTGGAGGAAGTGTGACACTGTTACATCATGTGCTCTATTGTGTTTAAAGTGCATGGACAGAAATTGAAAGATTTTCATGATCTGTGTGTGCAGCATGTGTGGAGTGAGAGCGAGGACTGCCTTCCCTTCCTCCAGCTGGCCCAGGACTACATCTCATCCTGCGGGAAGAAGACTCTGCTGGAGGTGCTGGAGAAAGTCTTCACATCCTTCAGGCCTGTAAGGAACAGAAGCGGGGATGTTCCCGGGGTCGTGTTTCACTTTTGGTTTTTGTACCCAACACACTGCATCAGCCACGGCTCTGTTTGCTGCGTCTTTTGCAGTCCTGAAAAATTCTGTTCTCTCTCAAAATCATCACAACACATACTCTTAGAAATCAGACTTTTCACTGTTGGCTTGTTTATCACTCGAGGATTTTGTGCATTTGTGCAATTTTCTTGTCTCTCAGGAATAAGAGAAATGATCTTTATTTCCCCAAATGTAAATCTGAAGCAGTTTTTTGGTAAATAATACATTTAAAAGGTGTAACAAGCAGTAATCAGTTTTTAAAAATCATTCAGTAAAAGGACTAGATGTTGTAGTCCCTAATACTGCTTGGATTCATCGGGTGTTTCGGCCATTATCACTAGACACCCTCATCCAAGGAGGCCCTGCCAGGGTTGATCAGGAGTGTGTCACTGGTTTATGTGAAATTGTTATTTGTCTTATTCTTTCTTCTTTTTAGTTTCCTACAGTTTATTTTATCCTATCTATTCACTGCAACTGAGAAATAATACTTAACTCTTTAGCATTTATAGAGCCTAACTTCTTCAAAGGGATAGAAAAGGTGATGGAGAGAAGTAAGACAAGAGGGACAAGATAGGAGAGCTGGAAGGGGGGCGCCCGATCTGGCTTCCCACACCTCCCCGCCGGATCGGGCTGTTACTGCTTGGAGGTTATCATCACAAAAACAAAAATCCATTTATCTATTTACTTAAGTATTGCAAGTTTCACTACTCTTAGCGACAGCGCTTCTTTGCCGTCACAAATGTGAAGCAATAATTTTGTGTAAAATGCATCTGAAATATATCAAATCAAAGATTTATTCAAATAATTAATCATGAAAGAAAATAAATTTGGATTAAACTGAGTGTATATCAGTCAGGTGAATTTCATTTGAACAGCTGTCGCTAAATTTAACGCTTTACACCGTACTTACACCGTAAGAATATCTGTAAAGGTACAGTACAATGTACCGTTTTAATTTTTTACGGACATTTTCACGTATTTTATTCCACACATTGAATTTAACATTTACCATTTATGGAAGCCTGCGTAAAAAAAATGGATAATGTACTAGCAGAATATTACCAGGACATTTTTTGCCTTTTTAAAAAAAGTGTATGTAAAAAAACTGCATGAAAATGTTTAATTTTATAATATTTTAATCAATGTTAATAAATAACTCTACAAACCTGAAACTGGTGAGGCTTGGAGACACATTTAGATGATAGTAAGTTACACAAGAGAAAAAGGCGTTTTGTATCAAGTCACAACTGGAGAAAAAGTCAAAGAAATGAAAAATGTTTAGTTTCCAAAAAAAGCTTTACATAATGTGTTACTTGTTTCGAGGTAGAGTTGGGCTGTTCCTGCTGTTTCCAGTCTTTATGCTAAACTGAGCTCACTGCCTTCTGGCTGTAACTGCACAGACGTGATAAGGGTATCATATTATATAACGCTCCCACTGCAAGGTGTGTTTTTCAGCAGTGAATCAAGGAATAACTGAGCAGAATTGGAAGGATTGTTTATTTAGTGGAAGAGAGAGAAACTAGACCGCTGACATAAAGGCTTCTTCTGAAAGACACTGAGTTTGTTTGCTTTGTGATGTTAGTTAGCAAAAAAGAGAGAGAGACAACGTAAACACACTTCATGGTCTAACACTGCATTCTCTTCCTCCCTGTCTCTGTTAGCTGCTGGGTCTCCCAGACTTAGAGGACGACAGTTTTGAGCATTACCACGCTGACATGGAGGGGGAACCCGGGCCCGACCACCAGCAGATGGGGGTCAGCCAGCAGTGATAATGCCCAAGGAGAAGCCCGGGCCTCAACACATTAAGCCCAATCACCTAATGACACACATTCGTACATATTTAAAGTGAACTTGCTTTAAAAAAAACAAAAAAACAAAACAAAACAAAAAAAATTGCACCGCCATGTTCTTGAATGTCTCAGTGGCTTTGCTTCCCAAAGAGTGCACGCTGCGGCACTTTTTTTCAGCCCCCTCCCCTTCGCCTCTCAAAATAAAATGAACACACTTACACAAAAATTTGGAGGCTACGTGAGCAGTAGCCATGTACAATGCAAGGATCTCAATCATTCACCATCTGGTTAGTTAAAGTTCCACAGCACAGCAGTATTACATCAGCCTCAGCTGTTTCTTACACAGGAATACAGTCAGATGTTACCGCAATACCCACTCCCCCCCACCACCAACCCCCTCTCAAACGGGGAGATGAATGTTGCAGATAGCCTGCTTTCTTTACCTGACATACGCAGGGGTGAAAACTAACGGTTTGTGGCAACATGAGGCAATCGGCGCTCTAGCAAAGTTCATTTTCCACCTCGTGGAGGGAAAGAGGGAGGGAACTGAAAAACGGCTCTCAGACCCTTCCCTGTTTTAAACACACGCTTAGAGAAGTCATATAGGAAACCGTTTTAAAGACGTTTTACAGTCGCTCCTCGCGTGGAAATCAAAGTGTGCAGCTTTACAGTAGCATGGAACCTTTCCCCCCCCCCACCCACCCCCATCCCCAAGGTGTGTTTGTGTTAATGTTTCCAAATGCAGCACACCTCAAAAGACTTTCAAGTCACTTTATGAGGATGTTTTAATCATGTAATTATGGTATGACCGTCACAGCTATGACCCATGCTGCAGCTTGATAAGCCCTTACCCAGACTGGGTGTCCCAGACTGCCCCCTTCCAAGTTCTTGTATCCAGTAGTCTTCCTGGTTGTTGGTGGTTCACACTTTGCCCTCTTTTCTTGGCAGCATCTGAGGAGATACCTTCTTTAAAGCTTGTACATCATCATAAATGTAATAAGGGCACACACCCAGACCCCTGAGTGGTATCACAGGGAAGGGGGAACATATTTGTTGTTAGCCACCCTCAGCTTAGCCTTGTTACTTTCTAACCTCAGTATTGTAGTGTCACACCTGATGCACTGCAACGCATCAGGCCACCCACGCCCACCCACAGCTGCCTTCAACCACTAGATCTACATGCAAGACTCTTTCAGACCTTTTACCCATTTACTTTTTTTTGCTTGTACAGTTTTGTCTTCTTTGTTGCCTGGGCGTTCCTCATTCAGTGTATCTTTTGTTTGTCCTCATGTGTGTGAAACTGGTCAATAAACAGTGTGAACAGAGTGTCCCGACAGCTGTTTTTTTCCTTTAATCTCAAACGCCACGAGTTAATGAAAGACAAAGCACCAAATATAGAGGGCATTTCATATCAGAGTGGACTGGTGACCTGCTGCTGTGCCAAAGGCCTGCTGGTGTTACTGGGGTTGACGTCACGCAGCCACTCAGGGCCGAGTTAAGCTTCGGACTGAAAAAGGAATCGCTGACAGGAAGTAGTGGTTTAGTATTCAAATTAAAAGCACAGAAGTCATTGCAAAGGTGCCTTTTTCTGTCTTGTCACCACGTGCACATTTATAGGATACATTTGAGTATTTGTAACAGTTATAGAGGCAGGGTTGTGTATTTTTCTGGTTAAGATTTCACATAGGAGGAAAATATGAGCTTACCCACAAAAACTGCTCAACAGTGAATGAAATTGTTTAAAATCTAACATCAGCTGGACAAACTATGACAGTAAAATGCTACTTTTCAAAATAATACCCCTAGAAGTGAAATTTCCAGCAAAAATACACGCAGCAATAAAATTCAGTAGTTACAATCCTGGTAATTCCCCCTTTGACGGCAGGTACTGTACTTCTTATTGGGTCAGTTGTGTGTCACTCAACTTCATGTAATAAATTAAGCTGCTGCAAAGCGTGGCACACAACTTGTGTACAACCTTCATAGAGTAAATAAAAGGAATCACTATCTGTCAAATTGAACAATTGGATGCTTTTACTTTGAAAGAAAACGTACTGTATTCGGTGGAGTTGATTACGGCTGACAGCGTTGGCTTACCGGAAGAGGAGGGAAATCCCTGCTTATATTTTTCTTTCCAGACACCACAGTTGAACACAAAAACAAACTTGAAACCAGACGAGCTTTGGGGTCAACGCTTGTGCGTGTGTTCTCGGCTAAAGCGAAGAAACACAAACCTTGTTACTTAAGAGATTTTCTCTCTCTCTCTTTTTTTTAATACATCTGTTGTTGGAACAAAGGGGGAGGACTTTGAAACGAAGAAGAAAAAGAAAAAAAGAACCTTTGGAAAGGAAGTTTTGCGTCAGTGAGTGCGCACTTTACGCACAGTGCGCACTGTGAAACTTTGACATGTTGAATAACCTCGGCTGTATCGCTGCATACTTGTTTGGCTGCATTTCCTTTGTTGTTTTCGACTCTCCGGGGCTCGCTGTGATCATGTGTCGTGGCTAAAAAAAACTTCTTTAAGAAAGAAAAACGCACTGACAAACAAAACCCCTAAAACTTGCGGCAGTATGGGGGCCAAGCAGAGCAGCCCTGTGTTTGACAGCAGAACTCGAGCTTATTCCAGCTCCGATCTTCCATCTGGAAATTCCAGCAGAGGAGAAAGGTTTGCGGGGTTCAGGTACACAAATGGACCCGATGGCCCAAGAATCCGGTTCACGAGTGGAGGGCCAACAAATTCTGGGCTCAACATACCGGCCGGCGGCAACCAGAGCCTCGACGGCACAGATGGTGACGATGAGGGCCAGCTGCCCCCAGAGGGACACCGGCTGCTTATAGGGTCCCTGCCGGCCGAACTGTCCTCACGCCTGCTCGGGGGTAAGGCGCAAATTTATAAAAGTACACCTGGAGAGCCCAGGCCCATTATTGCTCAGTGCACACTTGGATTTTTAATGCACTGATTTCCTCTTTGTACTCGAGGTGCACTTCCGCAGTGTCAGTACAGCTTTAATATCGTTTTATGCAGTGCATTTCGCCTTCTCTGATATTACCACTCATTATTCTAACGATTCTAATCAACATTTAAAATCCTGCAGCACACAACTGCCCACACTGCATATCCGAGCTACGTTATTATGACTTAAATTTCTATTTAATGTAAGGTACCCTATCATTATTTCTCAGTTTCATCTCCAAAGTTGTATGTGTAATTTTGGTGTCAGAGTTACTTATTATTTTTCCATTTGACATGCGATACCTGGCATATGGTTAAGGCCGTCTGATGACTGAGCCCTTTGTTTTGCACTTCTGCACTTTTATTCTAGCCACAGGTGGCTCTGCTGCACCACGCTTTCTTTTTTTTCCTTTTTTTTTTGTTGGGGGGGCTCTTTCTTCTTCTACTGCTTCTTTGTTTTGCAACACCAGCCTGTTTTGTCACTCTGGCTATGAGAGGGAAGAGTAGTGCACTATGTAGGTCAGCAGATAAGAGCTTCCTGCTGGTTACATATTGCTTGACAGAAACACACACTTGCACACACACACACAACAAACTTCCTGAATCCGCAGGTCTTGCTGTTTCTCAACTGAAGGGGTGTCTCACTGGGCCCAACCTGCAACAAAAGCGGGAGTCAAACTAACATAACGTAACATTCAGAGAGCCTTTAAACACCAGTGTTGCTGACAGCTCAAAAGCTGTTTAAGCACAGGTTGAATTGAGTTTTCTAGGTTTTTTGTTAGAGGCCTAAAAAGTTGTGACATGATCTCCATATCCAGCTGTGTTCCTGCCCTCTTCTCTTCCTTTTTCCTTACCGGCATATAATTCCCCCGATGAGGAAATGTAATCATTAATCGCACCATCAATAATCTTCACTCACGAGAACCACATGACTGGAACTCTGCAGGTCTGAGACTTTATCTCAGGCCTGGAGGTAAGCTTATCTAACGTCGAGCGGTTCTTGGCCTATTAATCTTTGTGCAGCTGTGCAGATACAGGGGGTCAGAAGGAAGCAAGCGATCGGCCAATCGCATGTTTTATAGATGCTTTTGCAGTAAAGATCACATCCGTGTTTAAGTGTGCGCTTGCAGTAAGTTTGCAGCGCTGCAGTGACATCTGCAAACTGTGTGAGGTAAGCAGATTGTTAGTTTATGGGAGATTTGAGTTCGTGCAGTCAAAAGGTCCCGTAGGTCACAAGATTAAGCACAAGCCAACAGTCCCACGTCCTGCCATGTGTACATATCAATATGAGGTTATGAGCGGTGCACTGCCACATCAGGGTCCCTTAATGTTTTCTCTTTGCGTTTTTTCCCCTCCAGGCTTCCACTGTCCCGTTTGCTCCAAGTTCATGGCGTCGGATGAAATCGAGAAGCACCTGCTCATGTGTTTCAGCAAGACGCGCCTCACCTACAACAGTAAGACTGAGGGGGAGATTCTGAACGTCTTCAAGACTGTTATTTTGTTGCCCACTGCTAATTATTAAATGAAACTGCACGTGACAAAGCAAGATCATTAAAATTGTGTCCTTAAGTAATGTAGCAATTCTACATTGTAATAAAATGCTGTAGTCGTTTAAGGTCTCAACCTGCTGCACGGATGTACAGCTGTTCTAAAGGTTACTGTAACGGCCCTGGCTTCTGTGGTTACAGCTAACTGATATTTACGGTGGAAACCATGCGTATGGTCGCCTAAAAGCCCACTGAGCTAAACCAGTGCCCCTGTTTTTACCTTTTTAAAATAAATCTTTTTGTACTATAAATATAAGCGCTAGAGCCTGACTGATAAGACTGTCAGACCAATGCCGATATTTGGTGATTTAAAATCCCGATAAATAGGCACACAAAAAGATTTCCATAATATTTGTTGTTTCTTTTGTTTTAAGTTCTTACAAAGACAAAATGACAATGCAATTTAAAAATAATCTTGCTTTATTTTTACAAGTCGCCAATTACTTGTTTTCCCTTGCCCAACGCCTCTCGGATAATTGTCCCGTTTCAAGTATTAGAGTGCCCCCTGGTGGACAACTTATGCCACGCCAACATTCGTAACATGGTTGAAGGGTGTTTCTCCCACGTTGTCTTCAGTTTTTTTTTTCAGTTTCATTTTGCGACAATTATAAATGCTGAGATAATCCTAATGATAGATCGACAAATAGCTAGAATCAAAATATCAATTTTCCTCGAATAAATGTCAAAATATTTTTCAATTTTAGAAATTTAATCATCATGTGATGTCTAAGCTTTATCTTGTTTGTCGTTATTTTTCCTCATTTTTAATTCTGACATTAGAAACCACTGAAATATAATTATTGTAATGGTCATTACTGTGTAAGTAGCAATTTATTGGTGCAAAAAGCTGTAATGTACTGGTGTTTAGTTTTCGCCTCTATTATTAAACTACACCTTCACATTTTCATACAGAGGAACTGGAGAATAAAAAGTGAAATTACATTCAGCCCAAAAAGCAGCACATTTCTGCACAGATGATAGCAGGTATTCTGGTATCAAAGGTTAAACAGATGGTTGTGCGGGATTCGGTGAAGTGAAGATTCGATTTGGTGTGCGAGGCAGCTTTTTGCTCATTTGGTCTGTGTTTGTATTGTCTTTCTCAGAGGACATCCTGTCCAGAGACTCTGGGGAATGTGCCATCTGTTTAGACGAGCTGGAGCAAGGAGACACCATTGCCAGACTGCCTTGCCTCTGCATCTACCATAAAGGGTAGCTAATGTGCACAAACACACACAGATAAACAGAATCAGCTGGAAATACTTTGACTAATGCATACAGTTAATTTTAAACCTGTAGTACGTATATGAACAACATAAATAAACATACCAATTAATGCTCAAAAGGCCATTTGTTGTTGTTGTTGTTGTTGTTAGATGGGAAGATAATAAAGCACTCATGTTTAAACCTATAGACTACATTAATGTAAAGCCAGCTTAGAAAAAAAATACAGAAAGCAGTTTAAAAACAGGCTGTGAAACTTTAATGCATCCTGTAAAATACTGCACCTCTTATGCATTTTCAAAAAACTAAGACATAAGTAGTTACGTAATAGTGGCTAGCAGCCAGTCTAGCAATTTCACCCTGCTTCTAATCTTTAAGATAAGATAGTGTAATCTTAATTTTTCTTTCTTTCTAGCTTTTACCATTACCTGGTCTATTTGATTATATAGCACCGACAAGTTTGAACCTGTCAGATTAAAAGAAAAAGATCCTGTAAATGGAAAGCATTCTTAGTTTTCTCGCAGAAATCATAAAATTATGAAACTATTACTTGCAGCTAGTCTGGTGATATGTAAGGTGCGTTCCTGCACCTATAGTTCGTTCGATCTGATCCAAATCAGTTGATAAGTTTGGAAACTTGTAGCTTTTTCCTGTGGTTTGGTTTGTTTTCACAAAGAAAAACTCAAAGCAAACTCTGAACTAAAATACATCACAACAAAAAGGTCTGGAGCAAGAATAGTAAATACTGGAAGAAGGTGCTGTGTTGTGGTCTTGTGGGTAACATGAAGAATTTACATTAATTTCACAGCTAGTTGCTAACCCAAACCCTGTGTTTGTGTATTTTGGACATTTATGGTACCTTGCAGCATCCCAGAATGCAAATTCTACCTGGCTACAAGAAAGCATTTAGCTCAAACCTGCAGCATGCACCTTGTAGTTTGCTGGGATCACACCATAAACTAACCGCTGTGGAGTTTGTTTGGAGGTGGACCTCCACGGATCTCAGTGCGGTTGTTTTGGTGTGCGTTGTGTGTGTTCTTTTGTTAGGTTGGACTAAAACCAGGCTAGCTGTTTTTCACTTTTCGAACAAAATGATGCTAACTTGCCACCAACCTTAGCAGAATATCCCTCACTGATCAGTCCGCTTTGGTGGTTTTATAAGCATTTAATGCATTAAAGCATTCAAAAAGCAGATGTTACAAGGAAACACTATACAAATGTTTTCACTATTCCATATTGACATTTCCTAACAACAGGCTCTTTTCTTTTTAATCTGCATGTTAGCACTTTTCTTAGATGGACACCTATCATCAGCTTTAGAGCTATGTATGTCCCACAGTTAGCATGTAAAGGCTGTAATATGTACAGAGAGATCCTGCTGTTCCCTTTGTTGGTGCAGGTGCTCAGATCAGATCTGGGCTCAAAAGTGTACAGAAGGTCGTGAGAAAGCCCCATTCCCAATCAGGAATGGGAATTTAGTTAGTAGTGCTACAGTTTTGTTTAGGAACCTTTAAGCCAGCGAGAGGAATAAACAGTGCCAACAGCGACTGGGTGCTGTCCCCTCTGCAGGCTTTCAGAAGGTGACCAATCGGGAACACTTTTAGTGAAGTGGGGCCTGAAGGAAGCCTGGGGATAGCATGAGCTGTTCCATGCAGAGGCTGGACTAAGGGGCCGCATAACAATCTGAGATAAAGCCAAGTGTTTTGACTGGGAGCAATGCCAAGATACACTAGAGGAGTCCCAGAATAAAAATGTGGAGTTGAAACAAGCATAATATTTACATTAACCTCATTGGTTCTAAGAACAAGAATTACAGCTTTTCTATATAGATCCTAAAAATAATAATCAGTGAGAGGAACAAAACGATACACAAGCACATTGGCATAAGTGAATAAGTTCTTCATAACTGTTGTGATAATATTTTATTTTCCATTTTTAACTTAAAAAATATACAAATTAAAATATACATAAAAATATTTTGTTTTTGTTTTTTTACTTCGAGCTGGTTCCATTTGTTGTGTTCACAAACACTAAATATGTTTCCAGCTCCGTTTGAATCAAGCCTCCTTGTTACTGTTGCAGGTGTATAGACGCGTGGTTTGAGGTGAATCGCTCCTGCCCGGAACATCCCAGCGACTAGGAGCTGCAAATGTTCACTACCACAGTACATCACTGGGATCGACTGTGTGCCCTGACCTCATCCCAACACTGTCTTTTCCAGTCACGCATCAGCGCTCCTCAGGGATTATAAGACATTATTGTGTGCAGTTTTCACATTGCCTCATGGACTTTGGATATGCCTCCTTAGGTGAAGTGAAATGTTCAAGGAGCCGCACCGGTGGAGTCATTTCAAAATATGTGACATCCCTCGTGTCACCTACTGGCCTAAAGAAGATTCATGAGCTGGGCTGTGTTTTTGATTTGGTTTTTTTTGTTGAGCTGGGCGTGGTTTTTATAGGAGAGGACTTCTAAGACCGACATCTCTCTTCAGGAGGGACGGAGGCCAACAGACTGTGGAGAGAGACGATGAGAAGGCTGATGTTGTGCAATATGAAAAGCAGCCACAGGGACTGGGGAGGAGAAAAATGTCTTTATCAGCTTTAAGGGATGATTGCAGTGTTGACGTAAGGAAGCAGATTTCAATGTTATTGCAAAATAGGCTGTTGATATTGTTTGGTAAGCAATCATGTGTCATAGACCAAGCAGTCTAACGTGAAATAGTTGGACGATTACCACTCGGCCATTTAGAACCACATTACTGTGATTGCGTAGTTTAGTTGTGGGTTTTTTTGTTTTATTTTTTAAAGTTGGGTTGTAACATATCTAATGGTGATTCATGCTCGCTCTCTCTCTCTCTCTCTCTAAAAGAGTGCCATAATGTGCTGCTATGTGATAGACTGGAAAGTTTTTCTATAACCTTTGAACCTTTTCAGTCAATGTTCTTTCTGTTTGTACTGTGATGAGTTGCACAACAATAAATGTTTTGTCTTTGTGCCTTTTTCCTGCATGAGAACTGTTAATGTACATTTGTGTCTTTACACTCGTCCTCCAATTAAAAAGTCGTATAAAGTGTGAAGTTTGCATTCTTTCCAACCGACAGCTGTACTTACTTACAATCACGCAAAGGTATTACATAACATCTGCAGTTTATCCCGCAAACATTATTTTGTTGTTTTAATTGTTGAGAAAAATTTAAATCTTAATGGCACCATTACTTTTGACAGTAAGTACTAAAACTAGCAGCTACAAAAATGCAGGGATGATGTGTGATACCTGTTTAGAAGTCAGTGAGCAGAGGCATGAAGAGCCAGGAGTTATTTGTTTGTCTGAGGACTTGCAATCTTTTCATTGGTTACAGAGTGTTTGGTAATGAAATGTATGCGTGCCAGAGAAGGTATTTTCATATGAGGGCAAAGGACAACAAATTAAAATATGACAATACTTGCTGATGATAGTAGTTTACCTCCACCAAGATTAGACAGCTTTAAAACAAAGTTCTAGGAATCCTGAAAGTCTCCTTACATGAGTCCAAAAAACGAATCCACATACTACTGTATGGATGTATACCTCTATCTATCGATCTAAGTTCAATCAAACACATTCGGTGAGTTAATGGTTTATACTTGTGTTGCAATCAACTTTTGGATACATTTTTAAGGAGGAGCATTTGATATGATGTAATAAAGTAGATAAAATGCAGCTGTGCCTTAGTCACATTAAACAGTAACCAAATGTAATGTTACTATAATAAAAAAAATTAAATCTAATAAAATGTTATCAACTGTGAAACATAAACACCTTTTCACAGCCCATGTGTAAAATGAAAGGACCAAAATAGATCCCAAAGGCTGATTCTGTGTATCTGGACGTAGAGTTTTCAGTGGGAGAAACATTTCGTCACTCATCCAAGTGACTTCTTCAGTCTCAGCTCTCTATCAACTCTCTACTCATGGCCATTGATCAGTGGTCTTTGATCAGTAGTTGTTTGCATATTAATGATCAAGGAACTGACCTCCCACCCATTGTCCCTTCAGTGGTGCTAGTTTCAGTTGTTATACAATGAACTGTTTATAAGATTGGGGAATCCTGCAGTCAGCTGAGAATGAAGAAGTTACTTGGATGAGTGATGAAATGTTTCTCCCACTGAAAACGCTACGTCCAGATACACAGAATCAGCCTTTGGGATTTACTTACCCGGATGATTGAGCATGCATCAAGATATCAAGATAAGACCAAAATAGATGGGACCAAGTTTCAGTAATTAGCCCACAGTACTATGTCATTCTCAAACCTTTATAGAAATGTTTCACTGGGTAAATCACCTTAAATGAAGCTCATCTGAACCTTATTTGTCTGAAAGTACTTTTGTGCAGGGACCTGTAACTGTGTAATGTTTTTCAGTGTAACCACAGTATAAACCTGTCTTCTACAATCACTGGTAAAGACCAAAAGTTCTTCCAGATGGGGCGGGGCTATAGGAGCGGGGTGGCTCTGACTTATCTGAAATTTGTTTGCTCCTCTTCTTCACACACATTCATTACTTAAGTAGAAATACAGATAGTTGTATTTAAAAATGCTCTAGTAAATATTAACATACTCATTCAATGTCCTTACTCAAAAGTTTTAAAAAAAAGTACAGGCTCTGAAAGGTACTCTAAACAAAAATAAAAAGTAGCTCTCTGTATTTTTGACAACTAATTAAAACTCATGTTATATTATTATTCTTTTTTTTTTAACTTAACAAAGGCAGTAAAAATTGTGGCTGTATTTGCTGTTGTCTAAATTGTAGATGGGTGACTTTGGCTACATCGAGGTTTGGCAGGTGTGGAAACCCTAAAATTACCTGAAAAGAAAGACGTAGAAACAAGTGACAAGTTGTTTCGGATTGGATTTTCTGAATTCCTATGACTCCCACACCCCACCAACCCCCTGTGCCACCCCATTAAAAAAAGAATCCCGGAAATGCCCCTGTTTCCAGTTAATATTAAGAAAATTCTTCCATGTTGCAGCTGGAAAGGATGCCGTGTTTTCCTGAAATCTGATTTTGGAAGTCTCATAAATGAAAATCAGAGGTTACCTAAAGTAGATTGCATAGGGTCAGGACGTCTTACAGTATAATTCACTAAGGAAAAACTTAAAATCTGGCTGCATCTGACTAAAACGTACACACGGACGTGACGTAAACACGTCTGGCGCTGAATTGATGACGCCACGCGCCTAGCAGCGAACCTTCGGCGACAAAGTACACAGCGGCTGTATTATTCAACAAAGTTTCTCTTTCTTAGAGTTGCGAATTGCGTTTTTAGCACATACGTGGCCCAATAACACGGATTTATTTACATTTTTAGGTAAGTGTTTCCGAATTTTGTTCACTTGTTTTCATGCAGGGCTCACTATTTCTCCTTCCAGATTTTTCCTTGCTAACCTCAACTCAGACTGCCCCGTTAGCAGCAGGCTTACTGCCTGTTATGACTAACACGAACAAACGCAGAGGTTTTATTGGATGTAATTTATAATATATTACACATTTGCTACTGTTGTAATGAAACGTATTTATTTGCAGCTTAGGAATCAACAACTTTGGATCAACATGTCGTACATGCTACCACATCTCCACAACGGCTGGCAGGTCGACCAAGCCATCCTGTCTGAGGAGGACCGAGTCCTGGTTATCCGCTTCGGACACGATTGGGACCCGACATGTATGAAGATGGACGAAGTTCTTTACAGCATCGCGGAAAAGGTCTGAGTAGTTTATAAACGGCGACTGTTTGCTAGCTTATGTTTCTTATCTGAACTCCTGTAGAGGGCGCTATTTGTGGGGGTTTAATGTAATATTACCTGAGTGTTAAGCTGATAAAATTTAATATACTTTAAGGTCAATACGTGGACTATTTTACCATTTATTGTAACATTTAAATAAGACATAAAAACTTACAAATTGAAAATATATGCTCAGCATCTTTGGTGGGGTCTTATTCTGGGATGTAGTGATTTCTCTATCCTGCAAATAATCATTCTAAGTGCAAGTCTTTCTCTTACTGTTAATTTCAACTTAAGAGGTGAAATTTTGTAGAGCCTATAATTTATACAAATGTAATGCTGGCACTTCCCCCCTCTCCCTCTCCTGAGTCGTCTTTGTTTTGGTAATTTTGTTTGTGTTCATGGTTCAGGTTTTTCCCAAGTCTTTGAGTTTCAGCAAGTTACCTCCAGTAATTTGCTGATATGTGTTAGTCAGTGTGGCAACAGTTTTTATTCTTTCACTTGTAAACTCAAAACCCGGAGGGAAAAGTAGCCATAAAAGACAGTGTGACTTTATTAATTACTCAGTTCAGAGAGCCAACTTCACCCATGTTTCTGGGAGCAGTGTTATGGATACAACAAGTCAAGAAGAGGGGAAAAAAGTGCACTTAGCTACATTTTCGCTATGATAACTGCAGTGTCAGTGCAGTTTGATTCAATATTACTGAATTCTCCCATAGATTCAATTTAGTTTTGTTTTGGTTCTTTTGGCCTTTAATGGATAGAGACAGCATCGCTAGACAGGAAAGTGGACATGCAGCAAAGGGCCACAGGTCAGACTGGAACCCAGGCCTGCTGGTATCTGGCCACAGGCCTGCTCACCAACAGAGCTAAACCGGCCCCCTGTTTAGTATTTATTTATTTATTTAAACCCACCCAGATTTTTTTTTCTTTGAGACTTTTTAATGCCTCTTAAAGGGGCCCGGAGGCTCCGTACTACATTGACTGGTCATGGAAGATTGTTGCTGATTGTACAACCAAGGCTTTTGCTAGAGGATTTGGCTCTGAGGTAGCAATTTGTTGATGATTTTCCAGATGTAACCTTGCTACCCAGAGCTGTTAAAGTTAAAAAGAAACCTGGCCTTGTGTAATTTTTAAAAGATAAAATTGACTTAATGTCCAGGAAAACGTTTTGCTAAGAGCAACACTTTTCTTCATTTTTTTTTTGTGTGTGTCTGTATTTACTTTGTTTTTCTGAACTCATGGTTTTTATATCTGTGCCTTGACAGGTTAAGAATTTTGCAGTCATTTACCTGGTGGACATCACAGAAGTACCAGATTTCAACAAGATGTACGAGTTGTACGACCCCTGCACTGTCATGTTCTTCTTCAGGTGAGGCTGTCAGTGCCAGCTCTGCATTCTGTCACTGTTGTTGTTATTTAGTAGACTGGCATTGCTGAAAGGCACTCAGGTTATTAATTATTAAAGCTAATCAGATTAACAAAACTGCAAAATCTTTTTTTCTTGACAAGTGAGTGCAGTCATTATCCTTACATAAATGAAGTGTACAATCCACTTCTTTCAATGCTAAAAGTGCTCAGCTGTGCTCTTCTGGACTCTGCTTCACATCAACCTCACAACACATTAAATAAACAGACCAGAAGACTCTACTAGAAAGGTATGAGGGTGCGTGGGGGAAAACACCAGATACTGATATTTTAATAAAGAAGTTAACATACTCTGGGAATACTTTGAACAAGAGGACACATCTCATGCATGACGGTCCCGAGAAAACTTAACCGAAACACTGGACACACTTATTTTAACGCAGCTGCCCC
>NW_005187431.1:4487762-4489553 GCF_000239375.1 Pundamilia nyererei | reverse complement strand
AGAAACCCAGTTTTTAGTATTTAAATGTGATTTAAAGGAACTTGACATCAAACTTCATTTCATCCCATTTTCAGGAACAAACACATCATGATTGATTTGGGCACCGGTAACAACAACAAGATCAACTGGACAATGGAGGACAAGCAGGAGATGATAGACATTATTGAAACTGTGTATCGAGGAGCAAGAAAAGGCCGAGGTCTGGTAGTGTCTCCCAAGGATTACTCTACAAAATACAGATATTGATTCTTCTTTTACTTCTCTTCTCCTTTTTGTTGGAGTTCTCTTTTTTTTTTCCATCCCTGCTGTTTTGGACAGAGACTACAAATTTCAGAAGTCGAGGATTTTCTTTTCCAGTATTTTCTTTTTGCCAGTGAAAGAGGACGATATTGTTGTTATTGGTTGTGTATTTGTTACTTTGTGCCATTTGGGGTTTTTGTGTGTGGGTATCAGTTTAACTCGGTTCCTTAATGAACTGATTATTGTGCTTTTTTTAAATTTTCTTGTGTGAAATGAACTGAACAGATCACACACAGTGTACACGGCCCATATATTTAAAAGTTGTAATAAACCTGGATTTTTACTGAGATTTTTTTCCTGAGTAAAGTTTCTGTGGCTGGTGAAGTTTATTTATTTTATGCTTTTTTTCTTCCTGTAAGGAGGACCACAGCCACACAGTGGCTGCAAGATGGATAGAGACAAATGAGCTTCTAAGTAATGTGTTGATAGCTTGTTGAATGGCTTTGAGTTAGATTTTGTCTAATTAGAGTTTTAGCTCTGATGACCACGCTAGACGGAGAACAGGAATTTAAAAAATGCCTAAGGAGCTTGGAGCTTTTCTTTCCAAGCTCCTTACACTACGATGACCTGGATGACTGAGAACCTTCACAGACAAAAAAACTAAGTTTTTCTGTGTCCTCATGTTGAAATCGAATCTCAGTATTTCCCGACCTAGTTGGGTCCACAGGCAATAAACACATAAGTAAATAGTTGAATATCTAACTATTTTAATTCAAACAATTAAAATATAAAGTGCAGATTTTCAATTTTAACAGTGTTTGACAGATAAGCTGAGCTGAAGATCCAACCTATAGACCTAAAATAAAATTCCCTGATGTCTCCACTAGATGGAGCCAGAGCTATTTGGAAGAAGACTGCATCGTTATAACGTTACAGGTTCCAGCCTTACTGCTGAACATTGGTCAAGTGTGCTGTCACAATGACCTAATTCCAATTGTCCCGGCACCCTCCCATTCAGTAACTAGTGTAACTCCGTGTGGATGCCCACTTGGAGCTGCAGTAGTGCCTCGTTTAAGGGATAAGGGTTTAAATGCAAGCTCTGGGACCGCTTTGTCCTCACACAGGAACAGGAGCTTCCACTCAGCACCTGCAGCTAATTCTACTGCTGTCAGATGGATGTGTTAACATAGTCCTTCATCTGCTGTGCTTCACTTTCATTCATCATTTACAAAAATCTGACTTGTCTTTAATCTTTCTTGTTATTAGTATTTATAACAACAATAAGACAAATAAGAGATTAATTTTTAAGCACAATACAGAATTTCACTAAGTGTTCCTCTTATTACTGAAATGGATCATTTGAAATAATCATAACTCAAACGAATGGGGCCAACATCCAGGCATACAAACTTAAATAAAAGATAAGACTTTTTGCTCACTTTCACAGTTTAAATGATTAAAATTTAACTACTTAACTAAAATATTACCAGACAGCAGCACGGCAAACAAGTGCTCCGTGTGTACACGTCACAAGGATAAAAACTAAATTAT
>NW_005187431.1:4484060-4486653 GCF_000239375.1 Pundamilia nyererei | reverse complement strand
GGATGGAAAAATAACCCTCAGAGGAGTCCTGGTTACTGTTATATCTCTGCATTTACATTTTAAACCAATGTATATACATTTTAACACAATTAAAGCTTAGATGGATAATACTTCTGTTAGAAAAAAAACAACACTTATAGGTCTTCATAGTTGCAAACTCCCGAAACATCAAGGGTAAGAAAATGAAACCAGGGTTTGAATCTTCCACAGTCTTTGGTTTTAATCTCTATGCAGCATTTAAAGAAAAGGGGGAAAGAGAGCGGTGAGGAGTTTAAGAATAAGAGAATCTCATTAGTATCCTTCAGCTGTCAGCTCCATGTTTTACAGCTCCTTCCGGTTGGACACCGCACACCAAACGGGAGTCCAATTTGCCGAGTGACAGACGAGGTGAAAGGAGACAAACTCCGTCTCTCTCCGTCTGTTTCGTTTTACGCGAGCGTGTTTGGACCGGAGACACAAAGAAGAATCCAGAGAAAACAGCCTGACCTCTTCACCTTTAATCTCACAATCAGGGTGTGTGTTCGCTTCCAGTTCACTGCACTGTATATTTCTGCCCAGTGTGTTGGGCACAGAGAGTAGACAGCTGGCCACTGAAAGGAGATGAGTGAGGACCGAAAAGGGCCAATAACTGCTTTGGCTGCTGCCAAAACCAAACACTCTGACCACACTGACATAACATGTGAAATATCTGTTTTTCAGGAAACAGAAAAATGCAGTGTTTTTAAAGCTGCTGTTGATTTTTTAAGCTTAACATTATGAAAGCTAAAGCCAAGAAGTAACCTCACTGCCTTAATTTGTGTACAGTGGCAGGCCTGAGAATATTTGCAGTTCAAAATAAACTAATATCCTCATACTAGTCTGTGTTTATAGACCATGTTGGGAATCTATACACACACCCTTAAGGCCTTGCATGTTCTTTCCACTTAGATTAGCCTGGCATGGCTTTGTCTTTGTCTGGCCTGTCCCTGCAGGGCGCGCACACCATTACTGTGCCACTGTCCTCATATGGAGCGCGGGGCCAAAGGCCAACTCCATCGGTCCATTATAATTCACATTATCATGCGTTGTTCCCTGTAACTGTTAATCAGCTCAGCCTCCGGGGAAAGTGGAGGGAAACTCCAGTCTAGACGCACACTCCATGTAGTGGAGTCGTTGCTCTTATGCACTATACAGGGAACGTGCACGCACTAAAGCTGCATTAATCCAGGATCTGTTTTCAGCTGATAGTGTTTAAAGTGGATCTGCACAAAGAAGGGTGCAGCATGCAGACCACGAGGATCATCTGGGTGCCAAGGGGGAAGACACGCTGGCATCTCTCCATCCCTTTCTCTGCTCCCTTTCTCGTCTGACACTAACCATGTGGATGGAGAGGAGGGGGGCAATTGCCAATTTCTGGGACACCCCATCCCCCTAGCCCTGCAGCTTCCCCTGTTGGCACTGATTCAGATGCACACTCATACACAAATATTGTATTTACCCATTTCTCTTACCCGGTGACAGTTTGGTCACAGCCTAACCCAAATGTGTGCCACATGACGATCTGAGCCACTGCTCTCAAAGTTAGCATCAACTGTCATCCTGGGTAAAGCACTGCTGACCCCTAAAGCTAAACAAAGATCTTTTAAAAATTTGGTCCACAGAATGAGTCAACATGGCCTTTTCAACCAGATTCAGACTCATTAGATTTTACAAGCCTAAATTAGATTCTTTCTCCATAAATTTAAAGTGAATTTTGTTTTACTTTTGAATTATCTGTTGTATTATGTCACGTTAGCTATGTTTGCTGTGCACACTTACAGTTATGGCAGTTTTGTTTTCACCATACAATAACTCAAAAAATTGTACATAACCTTAAAATCACTGAATTTCCCAGAGGAACCCAGCAGAGGGATTAATAAAGTTTAATCTAATCTATCTAATGTAATCTAAAATCAAAATCAACACCTCTACTATGCTGCTAGGTAAAGAGCCAAGCTAGCTAATGAGACAGGCAAACAGTTCAGAAGAATTTTAAACAGATGAGATTGGCAAATTACAAAAATTTGTTTTTGTTTTGTCACCCACCCCCACCCCCACCCACAACAAACAAAAACAAATAAGAAAAGCTAAAATATGTTATCAACAAGCTAGCATTTTAGGTAACATCTTAGCTTAACTAGAGCTTAGCTTAGCTTCAATAGAGTGTTATAAAATGCACACACTTATAAACCAGTAAAAGGTAGAAAATGGTAGAAGTATTATTTGATTTTCTACTTTCCACAAGGTTGTGAACCCCTTAATTTTTTTTATTAGCTTTAACTGGAATGATTTAATCAGGTCAAACAAGAAGGAAATACAATAAATCCAGATTGCATTTGAAAAGATGTGAATTTAATCCTATAGCTGTAACATTAAAACCATTGAATCTTAAAGTGGACATTGTAGACCCAGTATACTGGTTCCTGTTATTCATGTATGTGTTTTGACATATGCCACCAACCCAAATGTTGTTGCAGACCAAATCAATACATGTATGGAAAGTTAATTAGCCATACACTTTTTGTTTATGGTTATTAAGACACATGGAAGATATCCATCCATGGTATGTCAAATA
>NW_005187431.1:4481593-4482717 GCF_000239375.1 Pundamilia nyererei | reverse complement strand
GTCAGCTCTCCTATGAACTATGTTCTTAATTACAAATATTTTGTGACTGTGCTGCTGCTGCCACTCGCAGTCTGTGTTTATATATCTGTACATAATCATCCCGTCATCAAGCCTCCATCACTGCAAACCCGCGGCCTCGTTCTTGCTTGTCCTTCAGTTCACTCTCTCCCCGATCTCCACCTCTCCTCTTGGGTTATATCACGGGCTCTTTTTACATAACTGACACAGCAGGGAGAGTTATCAAGTCTCATCTCCTCCTCGATAGCTTTAGTTCTCTAATTTCTTCAAGGGAAATATCAATTCAGAGACCCGATGGAGAGATAGGACTGTTAGATTTTCTGAGAGAAGAGATGATGAGCACTGGCTTATCTCCAAACTCTGAATCAAGATACTGTTTATTCATCTGATATTTTCTCCTCTTCTAAGGTCGACTTATTTGTGTGGGCTTTAGGGTGGGTTTGAGTTTTGGCCCCATTGGGGAATTACTCAGAGTGAATGAACCATTGCCCACAGGTTGCAATAGATTAGCAAGCGGCGATCAGTCATACTGATTATAACCCTAAAGAAACACAAACCTTACGCCATCAGCCAGCTCCTCGCCCGCCTCAGTTCATAAACGCTGACACACTTAGCAGCCGACTGTTGTGTTGGTTTAATTCCTTCCCCCTCCTCTTGTCTGCCTTTTCCTCCACTTAGGGACCTGTGACTAAATGGATTTGCATCTCTTTTTCTGCATCATTCCCAAAGGGGTGCCATCCCTCCATGCGGGACGGTTTACTTAACTCAAGTGAAACAGATACCAGTGTGTACGGGAGAGGAGGTGTGTTTATGCAGTCTGTCGCAATGCTAACACACCTGATGTACTGTACACATGCTGAACCCCCCATCACCCCGGGCTTAATGCGCTCACTCCATTCATGGCAGCCACTTCCATTCAGAAGCTTCAGAGCCAATTAGCACCTGCACAGTTCTCACAGGAAGACCAGGCCTCCTGCTACATGGGAAGTGTGATGTTGTGAAATGCCCCAGCTGAACCAACAAAACCAATGCACGTGCTGGTACTCGTGCACAAACGCCCCAACGCACTTGCACAAGCACAAGAGTGGAAAAACTCAATTTCCCCC
>NW_005187431.1:4474928-4481060 GCF_000239375.1 Pundamilia nyererei | reverse complement strand
GGAGTGACTGCAGTCATGGCTGCTGTTATGCTACCTACCAGCAAACACGTGAAACTCATGATTTCACTCTTTCTAACAGTACACGTTTGGACATCAGATGATTTCTTCTGATGCATGCTGTCCTAGAGGGTCCTAGAGTCCTAGAGGGAGCTACAGTCATGCATCCTTTCAGGCTTCAGAAAATCCATCCATCTTCTGCTTATCCAATTTAGGCTCGAAGGGTAAAATGTGCGGTACACCCTGGAGTATTTACCAGCCTTATATTCTAAGGTAGAAAGAGTTTGAACAAAGTACAACATGGTGTTACATGTGATCTGAATATAACATGCAATCAAGCTGTTAACATGACTGGGCCAAGCAGATAATTAGCACAGAACGAAATAGTGGACGAATTGTAGCCTGTGGTAGTAACATCATACTATCATACTTCACCACACAGTCTGTAAATTCTTTCTTGCTATCTTCAAATTCCAGTGATTTTTATTCTAATGGTGAGATAAGTAAGATCTGAGTGGGTTACATATACGAGGACACATACACATGCACTCATAGCTGACGTCCAAGTGTTTTTATCAGCTACTTAGACACACAAGTATAACTTTTCCTCATTTACAAGAAATGAATAAAGTGATCAGACATAGTAAGAACGTGGGCGGAAAGGGATGTTGATTATTAAATGCTGATGACTTGTTAAAGTTCCTAAACAGTGGGTCTGATTACAAGCTCATAAAAGTTTCTGTTGTAGCCCTGTGGGGATAATAAATTACTTCCACTGAAAGGATGTTATCTTGTAGGGTACACATATTTCATGAGCTATGGTAAAATATGAAAGTTTGGAATTAAAGACTCGTATTCACACAATATGACTGTTTTGTCACGCACTCAGAAATAGCATTAAGTGTCCCTACAGGTACATGCTACACCTAGGGATAAATACAGAACTGGAAGGCAATTATGTGTACTCTTTCAAGTATAAACACTTAAATTCTAGGAGCAAAAAACAATTTCTAGTTTAAAATTTCTTTGTGTATTTGGGTATCTCCTGGTAGGGTGGCTTGGTGGAACAGTGGTTTTCACCGTTGCCTCACAGCAAAAGGTCCTGCGATTCAATTCTTCCTGTGCCTGTGTGGGTTCTCTCTCAGTTCTCCACAGACATGCACGTTAGTTATTAGCTTTACAAATTTGCAAATCCAATTTATATCACTAGTGACAGTTAGCCAAATTCTTGGTTAATCCTAACTTAACACTCAGACAACAGCACTGGCCAGCTCATGATGATTACATCATCATCTTTAAATCTAATGGAAAAAATACAATTATATACATTCCACTCTTGCTGGGAAACATGTACCTTTTTAAAAAAAAATTATTTTCCTTTGAAAATCAGACTAGAAAAGCTCTGTACACTTGCCAGTCCATTTCTAAAGGAATAAATGAGTAAAAATATATAAAACAGATTCACAGATACCGCTTAATACTACTTTGTACCTTTTTTTAAGCATCTGATTTTGGATATCAAGGTACAAAATTGTCACTACAATACACAAAACTGCAGTAACAGGGTACAATAAGATGAATAAAGAGTGGACAGTAATGTGTAGGGCCGCCTCCTGTAATAATTCACACATGTGAAGCAAATATTAGCATGCTGTAAATGTTCCACTGTTTTAGTACATTAGAAACACATTGATGAGTAGAGGTATTAAAGGAGTCTTTGGGTAAATGTTTGCATTGGCGGTTTTTCAGAAGCTGCTTTTAGAAATCTAAAGGCAGGCTAATATAGAAATATTTAATTCTGAGGAATTATTAGCTATTAGCCATCTTCAGTGAGTCAGTTGTAATAGATCGTGTCTAAACTGTGATGTTTTTTCCTGTTGCGCAGTGGGACAAAGGCAGAAAAACCTGCACAAGCCTGAAAATTGATTGACAGCTATACCCTCCTTTTAAAAATGCTGCTGTTTGCTTTCAAAAGCTCTGAAAGCTTCGGGTTAAGCCCTGTTCTTATCAAACAATCGCCGTCACCCTCGTTCTCTGGCCATTTTCATCACTCCTTCTCCTTGCTCACTGTTTCCTAATCTCTGCTTCTCTGCCTTTACATCATCTCTCTCTCTCTCTGCCTCTTTTTTTCTCTCTTTTCCTCCGTTTGAGCCGCTGTCCCCCTATCTGCCAGCCTGTGCTGGTACATCCCCTTCTCTCTGCCTTTGTCAATGTATTTTGCCCTTATAAGGAGAGAGCACAGGCAGACTGTACTAACCGCATGAGCTTAGCGGGGGTGTTGCAGGGGCAGGAGGACCACGGCAACTGTAACGGCAGGGTGAGATGGGAGGAGGATGGAGGAGAATGGATGGATAGCTGGGGACGGGGGGGTGAAGCCACCACACTTCTGTCAATGACCACCCCTTCACCCCCACCCACCCCCCAAGTGAGATGACAGAAATAGGCACAAGAGAGGAGGAGGAAGGATGAGAAAGAAGAGGATAGAGGCTGTAGAGAGATGATGGTGAGGAAAGGCAGGTGAACGAATGTGGGAGTGGGGAGGCTTGCACGTCAGGTCGAGGCTTCAAGAGGCAAAGAGCTTCACAACATCGTTTACCTCTCATTTTAAAAGCCAAAAGTTGGTCCACGCTGATTATATACGTTCACAAAGCTTCCATTTTCTGCTCTAAGCAGTATCTGCATGATGCCAGCTCACCAGCTGCCCACATACTCATCGATACAGAAGTCTAAAATTCAGCTGGTGAGAGTCATGGAGGGAGAGTGTGGGCTTCAGTGTGGTGCATGTCGGTATGGTGCAACGTGACTGGTCCAGGACTCAGATTTTGATGAGAGGAATAAGGCGCCCTTTGACTTGGTGAACCTGATCACACAACACAATTGAGTATGATTACATAACCTAATTATTCAATCTCACCCCAAATGAAGGCAATATATTACAGGCTGTCATATGTAAAATGTAAATGAACAGCATGTTAAACAGCTTTCCTGTTACTGATGTATTTAATTTTAGTTGGGGGTTTTTTTGGGGGGGGGGTGGCTGTAGCTCAGGTGGCAGAGCAGGTCAGCCACTAATCAGAAGGTCGGTGGTTCGATCTCCAGGTTCAATCCCAGGATATTAGGCTGCATGCCTAATATCCTTGGGCAAGATACTAACCCCATGTTTGCCTACTGGTGGTGGTCAGAGGGCCCGGTGGCGCCAGTGTCCGGCAGCCTCGCCTCTGTCAGTGCGCCCCAGGGTGGCTGTGGCTACAATGTAGCTGCCATTGCCAGTGTGTGAATGGGTGAATGACTGAATGTAGTGTAAAGCGCCTTGGGGTCCTATGGACTAGAAAAGCGCTATACAAATGCAGGCCATTTACCATTTAAGCACTGATGTTTCTTCTTCCTCTTGCAAGTGATTAGAAATAAAGTAAACCCTTCCTTAATTCAGTAGACTTACAGTCTTTGTTGGTAAACCTGTCCTATTCTCATATGACCAGAAGTTTACGGTGGCTTAAATTAGTGTTGCTATTGCTGTGTCATTGATCTTGCTGAGGGACTTCTTTGGGGTTAACAACTCATTTTTTTTCTACTTAAAGTGGACATGAAACGCTACATGTACAAAAGCTAATTTACAGTACGGAGCCCTGCTCTCAAAAAACGTTTTTCCTGGTGTTGCCTCTCTAACATAGGGATGAGGAGGGATATGAATAATATGGTCATCTCAGCCATCTCAGGTCTGGCTGCAAGCATAACAGCCTCTCCCACCTTGGTAAAAGGTAAAAACAGTACATTTCCCAACACTGCACAGCTATCACTTCTCATTGCACATGTAGCAAAGAGGCTACTCTTTGGAAGCACCAACCACTGCTTTTACCACCAAAGGGTTGTGCAGAATTCATCAGTCCATCAGTCTGTCTGTCCTCTTAACTACTTTTCTAGTTTGTTTGTTTGTTTGTTTTTTATTTAAAATTAACCTAAATAAAATAATAGTGTAGGGCAGCACGGTGGTGCAGTGATTAGCCTTCCGTGACCGCAAGAAGGTCCGGACTTTGACTCCACCATCTGGCCGGGGCTTTTCTGTGTGGAGTTTGCATGTTCTCCCCATGTTTGCATTGGTTCTCTCTGGGTTCTCTGGCTTCCTCCGTACCCTTCTTTGAGTTGGACAAGGCAATCAGCTATGTCCCTTGGATTGTCCTTTGGGGTTTGAATTGGGAGTATGGGGTGTCTGGTTCCTGTAAAACCATTCCAGGGGCTTTGTCCACACAAAAAGTCTGACTTTTTTCCTGGTGGATATTGGACTCTGCCAGGGCTGCCCTTATACATCTATTCTGTTCATAGGGTCTATGGACAAGATTTCTGGGTGTAGCCAGGTGACGAAAGGCTTCCACTTTGGTGGTCTCAGAATCTCATCTCTGCTTTTTGCAGATGATATAGTGCTGTTGGCTTCATCAGGTGGTGGCCTCCAGCTGCCTCTGGGGCGGTTTGAAGCTGAGAATCAGGACCTCCAAATCTGGGGCCAAATCATGGTTCTTAGTGAAGTGGAGTCCCCACTCAGAGTCAGGTATGAGTTAATGCTCAAGTGGGGGTGTTTGAGTATCTCGTGGTATCGTTCACGACTGAAGGGAGAGAGGAGCTGGAAATGGACAGATGGATTGGGGTCACAGTTGCAGTGATGTGGATGTTGGATTGGTCTCAGAGCTGAGAATAAAAATTAAGCTCTTGATCTACATCCCTACCTTCACCTGAGGTCACGAGCTCTATGTAGTAACCAAAACAACGAGTCAACAATACAACTTGGAGAAATTAGCTTTTTCCGTAGGATGGCTGGTTTCTCCCTTTGAGATAAGATTAGGAGTTCAGACCTCTGAGAGAGGCTGAGAGTGGAGCTGCTGCTCCTCCACATCAAAAGGAGCCAGTTCAGGTAGTTCAGGCATCTGACTAGGATACCTCCTGGGTGTCTCCACGGTGAGGTGTTCCAGATGTAGGACAAATTAGAGCTAGATCCCTCCTCATAGGCTCCTTCATTTCAATTCAATTCAATTTTATTTATATAGTGTCAAGTCACAACAACAGTTGCCTCAAGGTGCTTAAAAAGAATCTAAACAACTCAACCTTTCTGGTGAAATGTGTGCATGTTGTGACATTTCTGTATTAAAGTCTCCTCAGCTCATATTTCCTCACCACAAGCATCACCCCACATTTTACACCTAATGTGAGTTGTGCACTTTACATCTCCTTATAATTCATGAAGCAAGCCTTTATGGACACTTAACTCAGACACCACAGGCAGTCTGTGTCATTCATGCAGTGGCAAGCAAGACAGGTCGACTGACCTAAAAAAAAAAATCAGACACTGTATAAATAATCCAAGCTGTTCCACCTTGTGCCGGTTGGCAGTTATGCTACGGTATAAATATTTCACCTCCGTATCTCTCTCTGTGCATCGTGGACTGGTCTTCCCATATGGAAAAGATGTATATAAATATTATAAAGTTTGTATCTGTCTTGTGTGAAACTTGTTTGAAAACCAAACAAGAGTGAAAACAGATATAAGATCCCGAGAAAAATTATATAAATGAAACTTGTATGTTTTGGATACTTACAAAAACAATATATGAAAGTGGCCACTTTGATGAGTAAATCATATAAGTCTTAAATGATTCACTATATGAAGTAGGCCACATTTGATGCAAGTCTTTTATAAGTTTTTTCTATTTCTTTTCCATATGGGTTAAAAGGACAGCTTGCCCTTTTTTACCTTCCAATCAATGTAGGAAAACAGACTGCGAAGGCTTTCGATTCCACGGATGAACTGAAAGGAGTTAAACATGGTGATTACCAGATGCAGAGCTTCAAATACCTCTGGGCAGCTTAGCAAACTAAGAGACTGTATACAGTAGGTATCTTTGGAAGCAAACTTTCCCCAGAAGCTTATGCAAATTGACTTACTCATCATCCTCCCTCGGTATCCTTGGATACGAGTTATTTATTCATTTTGGTCTCCTTCACTGCAGAGCCGCTGCCTCTTGGAGCAACGCACGCAGATCAGGTGATGATCATGTGTCTCAGCCGGGGTCTACACTCTCTGCTGTTCACACACACACACACACACACACACACACACACACACACACACACACACACACACACACA
>NW_005187431.1:4472871-4474908 GCF_000239375.1 Pundamilia nyererei | reverse complement strand
ACACACACACACACACACACACACACACACACACACACACACACACACACAGAAAGACACTGATCTGAGTGAGCCCTTTTTCACAGTGTGCTGAGATTTGAATTGATCTTTTAGCTGGTGAGTTCAGCTGGTTGTGAGGGATCAGTAGGAAGCCTCCCATCAAAGACAATGTTTATTAACAGACAACAGGCAAAACTGACTCTCCAATCCTCTCTGGTTTCAAAGAGAACATCTGCTCCTGTGCATATTTGAGTCATTAGGCCAGAGGGTGGTGGTGGTCGGGCTTGTTACAACTGTGAAACTGGAGTGTTTCACTGTTTGAAAGCCTTCCAGATCCTGTTAATGAATGATCAAAGTCTTTTCTGAGATGAGAAATTAAAAGCGGTGGTGCTGGTTGTAATAAGGGAAGAAGAAAATTCAGAAAAACCAGTGTCATCACGCTGACACTGCTACACACCGCCATCAACAGATGCTATTTTTGAAGCTTCATTTTCGAGTGTAATTCCCGAGGATACTTAGGTTTTTGCATTTGGGTCTTTTATTGCGATGCTGGATTGAATTTACTGCACAGCTCATTAACATTGGAGTAAATTTCATTTACCTGAGTAAGGAGGGGAACCAGACACTGTCACTAAATAAATCATAACTGACCAAGGTGCATCATCATAATAAGTCTCACACCAGGTTTATAATAACCTCCCACTCAATGAGCTCGAGTGACTCATGAAAACTCTCTGACGTTGATTCTTTTTTCTTAAGCCTCACAGGAGACAAACTCTCCTACCAGCATTGTGCTGTCAAGCTGAAGAACTTGCTCACTACTGATGAAAAAAATGGTGATGGAGATGGTTCTTCAGCTAACAGGAAGCACTGCAGCCCTACGTCCATGATGAGCTTTTTACTCTGTGGTGGACAACACGTGGCACAGGTGTATCCTGATATATGCACTTCTGCCATGACTTTCTTTGGGTGTCTGCCTGGAGACTTTAATGCTCATAGTCAATACGCTTTAGATTTTCACATAAACCGATGAGCAAAAACATGTTGAAAAGTCAACTAAATAGATTTCACGATGATGTAAAAGATGTTTTACGTCTTTTCAGATCATTTAAGGGGCCAATACATCTAAACTGTCTAAAGTTTATGCAAATAAATGATCTTGCAACACATACTGAGACATATATAGATGATATAAATGTCTTTTTTACAGTATTGTCCAAAAATCCTGCAACACACCTCATTGCTTTATATTTTGCTTGGGGAAAAAAAGGAGAAATGGGTGCAAACATACATGGAAATACAGTATACAAGACAAAAATGACAACCACTCTTCCACTGAGGCCTTTCTGGTGAGACCTTGGTGAGCAGATGACAAACTGAAGGACCAGATGCATCTCTCAGATCCTTTGTCAGGTCTTTGCTTTTTTTCCCTTCTTGTTTCTTACAGACACGACTTTCTGACACTGTTCATTGTTCTCATCCATTGAGTTATGACCCCTTTTTTTGCTTGAATGAAATAGGTCAGTGTTAAATGACCTATTTCCTCACCCCCCAACCCCCCCCCCAAAAAACCAAAAACATTTTTCTAAAATTGGTCAGATAGAAAGATGAAGCTAATTGCTAAAAACTGCTGCTCAAGCCCTGTTTAAAAAATATACTAGAAAGTCTGGCTAGTGTACTTCTGTTACTGGTCCCAAGCCCAGATCAATGGAACAGCTGCACCAGGAAAGGCAGCTGGGAATTGTAAAACCAGTATCAAACAGCAGATCTATTTAATGTGGCTGTCTCGTGGGAAATAACGAAGGGGCTGAAAGTGCCTCGTGTATACTGTTAAGATGTATTTTAGCTCTACAATAAAGAGAAAATTCACCAGAAATTATTTTATTTTTGAAATTAGGTTGAGCTCAAGCCAGCGTTAATGTGATTATGGCGTTAATGTCATTGTAACGAGATTAACGCTGACAGCACTAATACACACACACACACACACACACACACACACACACACACACACACACACACACACACACACACACA
>NW_005187431.1:4467243-4472829 GCF_000239375.1 Pundamilia nyererei | reverse complement strand
AATTTCAGACATAAACTGACGACTTTTATACGTCATGACTGACCGAACAGACGGAGCCCAGAAAACAACCTCTGTAGATGTCTAATGCTTGGTGGCAACATTTTTTGGGGCCTGCTAACCTTCATATCTGGTATGACTATGCAATACTATATATGATGTTATAAATGTGTGAATGTATTGTGAAAGAGAAGGTGTGCAAGCTGCCAGCTCTTGAGTGTGTTTAAGTAATGATGGAGAATATTTGCAAATGTGAAAGTAGAAGAAAGAAGAAGACCTTCTCAGGCAGAACCACACAACAGGAAGACCCCCTGTGTACTTGTTAGAGGTTTAACTCTGGTTTACATTTAGGCATGCAGAGGTGTGAGGAGTACAGCTTTGGTGTATCTTTACTGGACTGACTCACAAAGATCCTTTCCTATCAATAATGTACAAAACATTAAAGGTTTGAAAATGTGCAGAAAGACAGCGCTCATTTACTATGTTATTTGCTGCTCTCTTTGCTATGCTAGAAGATGGTATTATTAGCTACTACAATGCTAGCATGCTACTTAAGATGAAAGAAATGATCACACAGATAGCTGTGCTGCGTAGACCTCCACCAGAAATGAGTGAGGCAAGTTTTTTTTTATAGTTACCTCAAATGTCAAATGCTATTTTGACACCTTCCATCTGATTGGCCAAGTCAAAGTTTGGCTCACATTTCTAGGGTTTCGCTTCAACGTTTGCTTTAACCTCTTCAATGCTTGGGGCACCTGTAACAGATACAATGCGTGCAGTCCCATTTTTTTTAAGGTTGCCAATTCTGTCACATTGGTCACCTACAATACCAGTAAGGTAAGGTCTATTTTTAATACCGACACAACAACACATTGTAAAACTGTCATCAAGGTTCAAGTGGTCTACATAAGTTACACATCACAAAAACAAGTTAACAGCGTCAATATTATTAGCCCCCTGAAAAATGGATCTTTTTATTGAGCCATAGCACAAACCACTGTTGTGTAGTGATGTGCTTTAATTTTGTGATGCTCAAAACTTTTAAAAGTTAAAAGCAAGGGTTATCTTCCAATTTACACACAGTACAAAACTTCAGCACGGGTTTGAGCTGTCACTTGAGAAAGCATCATGTCAGAAACAAAACAAATCAGTTTAGACTTGAGAAAAAGAATAATTGATGCTTACAAAGCAGGAGATGGATATAAGAAAGTTATCTAAGTATTTCCAAGTGTCAAGAACTGGAGTGAAAATATCATCAAGAAATCAAACAGAGCCACGCTGTGGAGAACACACCTGGCAGAGGAAGGAACTGGAAGGTTTAATAGACCTAGAAAAGAAAACTAGTTGGAGATGTGCCTAAAAACCTCAGAACAACTGCCAAGACAGTATAAAAACAACCTAACCAAGTCAGTTGTCTCAAAGAAGCGAATCACTGGAACCCTACACAAGAATGGACTGTGAGGTTTCAGAACAAGGAAAGCCCCACTTTTACAGAAGAGACACCTTCAAGTCAGACTGAAGTATGCTAAAGACAACCTGGGGAATGATTATGCAATACTGGAATACACTTGAAGTCCGTCGTTTGATCAGATGACTTCAGAGCCACAGAGTGCTGCTTATGTTTGGAGAAAGAAGCCGGGCAACCCAAAGAATACCATCCCCACAGTGAAACACGGTGGTGGGAGTATTATGTTGTGGGGACGCTTCAGAGTTTCTGAAAAGGGAATCTCGTGGAAAGAAGGATATGTGAAGATTTCCAAAGGAAACATCAAGCAGTCCGCAGCAAAACTGGTTCAGGGTCATTACTTTGTCTTCCAACATGATGACCTAAAACATACATCGCTTTTCCAACACCAAAGAGAAAATTATTGATGGGCCTGCACAAAGTCCATGACTTGAATCATTAAAAATCTGCAGGATGAACTGAAGACTAAGGTCAATTCCAGAAGACCATCTTATCTGGAGGAGCTTGAGATATTCACCAAAGACGAATGGGCTGGGATTTTGAGACTTGTTAAAAACTACAACAAACAACTGCAGGACGTTATCCAGCTAAAAGGATGCACAACTGACTGTTAGCATCAGGGCAGCTAATAATTCTGACCCCGGTAGTTTCAGTTTATTTGTGACATTATTTTCCTTCTGTGTGAAAAAACCCCAGGATGTTTGGAACAGGTGTGTTAAAAATTACTTGTTCTGTTTAACAGGTCTTGGAAAATCCATGGGGAGGCTAATAATTATGTCCTCATCTGTACATACTAGGACTTAAAATTGTTTCATGATTTTCAAAAGGGCTGCCAAATGTTCATGACCAGTCCAGGGTGTACTTCACCACTCGCTGGCATAGACTTCAGTTCCCCTGTGACCCTGAATTGGATAAGCAGAAGAAAATGGAGGGATGGATGGGTGGGTGGGCTTTCAAAAGGAGTGAATAAACTCATTATGAAGCACTTTTGAGTCTCTGTATGCGAGTGTAAGCTTCTCATTCTCAGAGAACAAGTGTCCTTATATGACCCATGAGGCTTTTAACTGCAGCCATGGTCAGAACATCAATAATGGCCACTGGTCAAGTCAGATTTCCTCACATAACCTGACTGTAAAAGGGCAGCAGGTCATTGTAGCCTCACTCTGCATCGCAGCATCACGCCTTTAAATTTTTGTACAGAAAAAACAGAATAAAAAAAAAGGGGGGATGCCACAAGCACTGATCTGGGTACAAGACCACCAGATAATAGGCATTCTCTCCACTCTCACACACACACCCACAAGGACAAGCACACTGAGTGACAATTTAGCCACGGCTCATTTAACCTACAGGCTGTGACCCCGAAGTAAGGTTCCCTACTGGGAGTTTTCACCAGGCCAAATTCTTGCTGAAGGACGAGAGCACAGAGGAAAGTGACGACGCACACAGTCAACCACATACTTCGTAGGCGTTCTAGCGAAAGAGGTGCCCATGATGCTCAAAGTTTCATAAATAGGAGCTCATTCTGTTCACACTTATGTACACTTCGGCCTAGCTGTAAATAAATACACCCTCGTGCTCCCGCTACCCATAACCACAAATAATGCAAATTTCCTTCCCTTTCTGCAACGTGGCAGCGAGTGATGCTCAGCAGTCACCCACACAGTTTGCAAAAAATACCCCCGATGCACATCCCTGCTCATCGCGGTGCATTTTCTCACCGTGCGGACAGAATAAGTCACTCTGCCACTAGAACAATGTCAAACACAATGCAACTCTGCACTCTCTGTGTCTCACACACACTCACACAGCAGTGCCCCCTCCTCTTGTTGCCAGCAGGCTAGTGGGAGATGTTAGTCAAAGGGGGAGGGGGTGTTGTGAGGATATGCTGAGTGTGAGTGTGGTGGGGGTCTTTGTGAGCGACAGAGGTAGGAGGAGAAGGACAGAGGGAGGGGGACATAGCGTTCTATTTCTCATAGACCAGCAGCTGCTGTCTATAGTGGAGAGAGAGAGAGAGAGAGAGAGAGGAAGAGGGAGGGCTGTGTGGCGTGAGGCAGTGCGTGTGCTCAGTGTTTAGGTGAATCCACAACCCTCTGGCTCACGAGGATAAAGGATCCACACAGAAAACGAGAGAGAGAGAGGGAGAGAAAAGCAGCGCGGGGACTTTGTCTTCTTCTTCCTCTTCTGGCATCCTCTGCGCTCTTTCTCCTCGCTTCATTTTCCCGCAAGCCGACAGCGGCTGTTTTTGCTTCTTTTTTCCCTCCCATCCTTCCCTTTTGTTCTCTGCATCCATCTCCGTTTCACCTCGGTCCAGCAGAGGAGGCAGGAAGAGCATAGTCAGAGGCATCATCCTCCCTCCTGCACGCCGAGCCGGTAAGCTGAGCTCTTTTTTTTTTCCCCCTCTCCCTTCGTTTCACCTCTCACCAACGTTCTGTCCACTCAGCACAGGAAGGGGATCGGATAGTCCCACCCTTCACCTTAAAGAGAGGCTGGAGAAGGAGGATGGAGGAGGCATGTGGGTCAGGTTTTGGAGTGAGGCTGGTGGGTGACTTGGGTGGTTAGTTTTAGCAGGGTAGATGGACCGGATGGGAAAGACTAGCCTGGGTCAGAACCCCCCTGTGGAGTAAGGCGGGAGGAAGGGAGCATGTGGGGCTGGTCAACTGGGACTTGTCCTCTTTCACTGCAGTGCTTAGCCAGAGCGCCACAGTCACTGCCACAGTCATATACACATCTCTACACACACACACACACCATCAGGGATCTGCTCTGCATGTTGGAAACCATCAGGAGAGCTCATGTGTGCAAATTTCCTGTGAAGGTTGGTGGCTCGGTCATAGGACATATGTGACCTAGAACCATTGCAGCACATGCATTGTATATTACACTGATACTGTGGGAACAATGTGGATAAATTGCATGCCAGGCATGGCCTCTCGCACATTGAGATCCATTCACCGCACACGCGTTATATCATCTAATTGTCGACGCGTACAAAAGGCGCCTGGCTTTATGCAGCGAGATGAGGTGTTTGAGGTTCAAGCTCAGGCCGGTCATTTCTGCAAACAGACCTGCTAAAAACAATAGCCTCAGAATTGCAACGCTGATCAGAAGGGGTGGGTGCATGCGACTGGAGTGGATAACGGGGAGGAGGGAAGGAAAGGATGGATGGAGGAGGAAAAAACTGAATGGAAAGATGAATGAATGAGGGCTAAGGATGTTTGGACTTTTCAAATGTAGGAAAACAACTGGTGAATGAGAAAGGTGTGCATTTGGAGCAGAAAGAGTGAAGCTACCATGTGACTCTGCAGGTCTTCTTTTTGTGTGTGTGTGTGTGGGAGGGAGGGGTGATGTGTGGATGGACAGATGCATTTGAAGCAAGGTAGAAAGAGAAAGCATGTGTGTAAGAGTGGACTGAGATGAAAGGTGTGTAATTCCAAGTATGAGGCTGAATCCATGCCTGCTGCAGCCGCTAGGAATGTGGTTATGATTATGATAATGAATGACTCACTGTAATTTAAGTTTGCATGCATAAATTGGTTTGCATACCAATGTATGTATACCAATCATACAAATGACACACATGAATGCGTATGTGTGCGTGGCCAGTGTTCTATAATATATCTATATGTAGGACTTTATTATACTGTACAGGTGCATGCATACATATTTGAAAGTATGACATGTACAATATGTGATGTATTTATTAACAATTATTATATTTATCACTGTAGCACATGTAGTGACTGAGGTAAAACTGCATAAACAAATATATTTAACTAAAACATGTCTTTAACATTAGACAAAAACTACTCAATGCGAATCAGTTTATTTATATCTATATATAAAGCATACCAATGTGTTAATCAAATTGTGTGTGTGTGTGTGTGTGTGTGTTTGCGTGCATGCAGGATTTTTCAGTCTGAGGTGGAATGGTGGCTGCTATGGTATTTACTCCGCTGTTGCTAGGACACTCCCTTTGAACATTTTAACGGAGCCTTTTCATTGGCTCGCCACGATGATGCAAGAATCCCTCACCCCAAATCTTTCCTGAGCGCCCATAGAAACATGCCCGTCTGCATTTCCCCCTGCTCTCCTCTCGCTCCTTCTCTGTCACTCTTTTGTCT
>NW_005187431.1:4461865-4467223 GCF_000239375.1 Pundamilia nyererei | reverse complement strand
CCACTTCCCCCCATATCTCTCCCCCATTCTCTCCCATATCTTTTTCTCTTTGTCTTCTTCTCTCTTCTTCATTATTGCTTAATTTATTAATTCCTTGCTCTCAGTAAGTCACTCCTCCCATCAGTCTTCATCAGCTTGCCACTTTCTGTCACTTCCTTCTCTCTCATCCAGTCAAAATGCTCGCTGCAAAATGGTGTTGACAGTGTGCGGTGGTGGCTTCCAGCGCTGCACGATCACTCTCTCCTGCTGTCTTGCGGAGGATTAGCACTGTGTGTGTGTGTGTGTGTGTGTGTCTCACACTGTCCTGTTTCGTCTGTCCATGCGAGGTGAGGCATCATCAGGCTGTTTTCCATGTGTCAGGATTATTAGCCTCGACAAGGCAGAAGACAGGAATAGGGGCTTGGGTGTCACGGCGGAGGAGGTTCTCGTAATAGACATCACCTTATCTATTTTTGTCCTTTCTCCTCCACAATATGTGCAGTTATTGGTGTTCACCTTATCACTGCAATAACCTCAGGTTCACAGCCATACATTATTTCCTGTCATGTATTTCACTGTGGAGTCATGCAACCTTAACAGCACCAGTCTGTTGGTTAGCACATGTTAAGGGAGTGGGGGTAGAAGATTAGGTTATTTAAGGTTAGGAGGAAGGAAAAAGGGGAAAGTATGAGTAATTGTAGTCTTGTTTTCCGATCTTCTCACTTTTGTAAAGTGTGAACAGAGTTTCTGCCTGAAAGAGTGTTTTGTCAAAACATTTTTGCACAGAATAGTGGCTAGTTAGCTAGTAGTAGCCTAGCCTAAAACAAGTGAAAGTCAGGGAAGTTAGTGATTACATCTCAAACATGCACTCTCTTATTTTGTAAGGTGTCTTCACACAAACATTTGTTTTATTTGTAGCTGTAAACTCAATGCTAGTACTAGCTAGTTAGCTAGCAAGTTTCCCAGAGACCAAGAAGCTCTCATAATAAATCGTCTAAGGGAGCAGTATTAAAAAGGTTTTGTGCAGTGTTGATAGTTTTTTACTTCATAACAACTGTACTGGCTGAAACTGGAGGCTCACCACTCTGATTGACAGGTTTATGACATAGGCTACTATAGCATATAATTAAAATAGCTAAACTGGACCTTGCTGCTGTCTATGTGTGTTGGAGCCTTTTTAATGAAATTATCCAACAAATGATAAGGTCTGCAATTAAGTACACATTCATACCCAAATTTTGCACTAAAATCCCTAGTTTAGTCACTGTGTTTGTCCAAATATACTTCTGCTTTGGAAAAGCTAACATGGTGGCAGTCAAAATGCTAATGTTGGGGCTTATAAATGCCATTGACATCTGGCTGCGTCTATCTTCTGGCTGACATCTTCTGTATGTGTGTGGCATTGTTGGAGTTTGTGCATATTAGTGTTGTCTTCAGTGTAGTATTAGTTGTGGCTGCAAAATGCAGCAGCTAGCGTTTCAGTGACAGTCAAACTCTGAAACTGTCACTTCCAATAAGTGGACCAGTTGACATATTCAGTTTGACTACAGGACTCTGTTGAACTTCATGCAGTATGAAAAGAAGTACATGATATATATATATATTGTACTACATGTAAGTTTATTAAGAGAGCTATCCAAATCAAGTCACTGTGAATTTTCTGCTCATCCTCTCATGATGCTTTGAAATGGTTCTTGTCGAAGCCCAAATTGAAGCCCAGAATTAAACACTTGCCCCACCAGTGCCTTTGGAAAGCACAACAGTGTTTTAAAAGTATATTTTGGCTTTTTGTTTTAAAGCATAGCCTTCTATGATGTCAAACAAACACGTGAAAGTACAACCATTCTCAGTCAATCCTTTTACTAAAGTACACCATCATCCATATGTTTGCCCATGTGGCCACACAAGCTTTCTCAAAATGTGTGACAGCCCACACTTTATCTCACCACTTCTAATCTATTTGACTTCCCCGCCCATCTGTCCAACAGCAACATCTGTCACTTCAACATCTGTCACTTGAGCTCTCACGCTTGCGTTTGAGGTCTTCTTTTGTTATCATTTGAGTTCAGAGGTCAGATTGGTGTCATAGACAGAGCTGAAATAATTGAGGAATTTGAGATTTGAGCTGTCTCTAGCCGCTAATCTTGTAGTATTTAATCCAGTATTGTCAGGAATTATGGATTACTTCCTGCGAGCAGAGATGATCCTGTTAAACGGGCATTGGGTGGAGGAACAGAGGGTGTGGGACGAGAGGGTGGGCGCAGGCGTAGGATGCTGGAGGGCAGTATGAAAGAAGAGCGTTTACTAAATCCAGCATTAGTCAGAAAACTCTTGTGAGATAAAAGACAAAATGTAAATACCACCATTATTAATTCAGTCTTAAAGTCTTAGGACTCTTAAGTAGCTTGACAAACTGGAACATATGCATAGTTTCCTTTCTTGCTGAGAGTAATTTGTAAAGATAGACAACACTTTTATGTTTGTAGAGTAAAGTCAGATTCAGGGTCTTGGTCTGGATTCACGCCTAAGACAGGGATTATGTGAATTTAAACAATACAGAGGCTGCACTTTGACACCGTCCTACAAAAAAGTCAGCATAGATTATGCTTAGGTTGAATTCGTCGCACGAACAGGAAAGAGAGCCACAGCAAACATCACCACAAAGAGAAACAAGTGAAAAAACAAACCAACCCCAAAGCCCATCAAAGATTTAAAAAAGCACAGACGAGAAATACAAACAGTGGCTGCTGTGGGCAGTTATAAATGTTTTCAACACTCTACTGCAAAGAAGTTTTTTGTCTATCATGATTTCTAGATTCTCTGTGGCTAAGCTAGTAGACCACCAACAGCACAAACATCAACACAAGCAGCCGTTGGGCCTGCAAAGCTCCATGTAGCACCTACAGACTATCAAGACACAATAGCTTTGTATTAACAATGAAAACTAGTGGAAACACTAACATGTGTGCCCACATATAACAAAAACTCCTTACCACTCTCTCTTAAGGTTTCGAATGAATACGCCTACAAATTAGTTGATTTCATTCGTATTGGTAGTTCTCAGTCATATTCTGCAAAGTCATTTCCAGAACAGGAAAAAGATACAGTTTGGGTTTTGAAATCAAAATCAACTCCAAAGCATCAGCAAACTATTGCTTATTTTTCCAATAACGTTCATATTCAATAAACTTAGTCTCGCTCCATATATTGCTCATGGTCGTCCATGTAAACCAACAAGACTAAAAAAAACGTGTCCTCAAAGGACTTGCTAAAGACTTGCTAACAAGATAAGAAATTTTGTTAGTTAAACGAAACCAACGCGTTCAACTTGTTTTAGAGTAATTCAGGTGTTCTTCAGGAATTTTCTCACGACATTTTGAAACGAACAGGAGAAATTATAAGAACTTTAAGGCCCATTAGAGGGTAAAAAATCTCGACTAACAAGTTATCAAAAGGGCTAATGTAACACGTCCTGAATTCATCCACTAAATCAGTAAAAAACTAGATTCAGGAGCCAGTGAGATTTCATTCTTTGTGACTAGGGAGCCAGGATCTGATAGGTCATCGATATTGCTTTATTCTCAATGCTTGATTGCACTTCTGAAAACTGCTGCGAAGTCTTATTAACCCCTTAGCAGTCCAATTAGTCCCCTAAACCATCCAATGTACCGTGGGCGGTACGTCCGACTGCTAACAGGTTAAACTCTGTTATCATCCTTGTTATGGGTGTTCTGCTGAAACTCTTTGAAATTTGTGCTGTTAAATCCGGGAAGACACAGAGACGAGCCACAGTGAATCCTCTCCAGCTTCTAACTTCGACATGACTTGGCTTGTCAAGTCATCAAGTTTCTTCTGTGGTAGCGAAAGATGATGTAATCAGATTACTTTAGTTACGCTCACCTTGGGTTTACAATAACACCGTGGTCTGTTGTCTGTTGATGAGAACAATGAGCCTCCACTAACACCAACGAAAAGTCCAATTGCTCACCCTCTGGTCATATTTAAGGTTAATAAATGAAAGGTGAAATCAATTTATGCTGGTGGGAGGCTAAAGAGAGCAGAGCGAGGGGAGAGGAAGCAATACTGTGTTGCAATTAGTGTGTAAAAAGTGAAAGACAAGTTATCTACTCTGCAATGGCTCTAACTTCCTTTATAAGGTTTGCTATAAGGCTATATCCTAATGTTTGGTTCGAGGCTAAAGGTAAATATACTTACTGTGGAGTGGAACACTTTCCCTGTGAGAGAAGAATGACTCAGTGATTGTGTATTTACTTTAGCAGCCATTATGCGCAGCGTAATCGAGCATGTCTTTGATTGTTGCTTAAACCTCATCCCTTCGTTTACTCTTTCTTAATTGTTAGCATGTAGCCTACAGCTAGAAAGCAAATGGTTCTACTTCCAAAACCAAAAGACCTTTTCAGTACCAAACTACATTGTTGTGTAAGGGTACACGTTATGGTAAAAAGCATTTACTTACAGTTTGGAAATCCTTAGTGAAACTACATTGGAATTTAGGCTAACTAGCTCTTTCCTGGGAAGGTTTACACTTCAGCAATGAGACAAGACACCATTACATTGCCACATCCGGCAATTACTTTTGTCAAAGACTTACAGTTTATAGCATAAACATAAAAATAATATAATTTAAAAAAACACAACATTAAAACTTGCCCAATATTGCACCAGTTTACCTTGTACTGCCAAAACAACTTTAGATCCATCTAGGCATGGATGTGGGGCCTCGGGGATGTACTAGGATGTAGGCAGCTGGACCTGAAGGTGGTACTGGAATTTGGAGGTCCGGTGAGTGTCCTGGATTCTCTATTGTGTTCCTCAGGCCATAGGACAGTGTTTGCATTGTGGTGTAGAGCATTCGAAAGGCTGTGCCATGACAGGGTTAATGGGTGGAGTTTGACCTAGTCCCAACAAAGCTTTTAATCCAGCTGCACTCAAGGTTCAAACCCCGATGGGAGAGTTTGGACTTCATTAGTTTTTTCCAGAAAAAAGAAAGCATTTCCAAACCACGATTAACATTCTGAAAACTTTAACCCAACACATGACCTATCCTTAAACCGAGTACTACTGTTTCATAAAACCAGTAAAAACTGAAGATGAAGAAGGAAAAAAATCCAGCTAAGCCTGGAAATTCACTTCCAAGGCATGATAAAATTTTGATTAGCAGGCGGCATGAACTAAGCTGGCTGTGACTACTTTTGGTTGTGTACAGCATATTTCTGTTTCTTTTAATGCAGTCTTCACTCAGTTGATGATACTGTGTAGCCTCTGTTATCACTGTAAAGCTGGACAGGTGGGCAACAGTAACTATGGCAGATCTTAGTAAATGTCACTGCTGCTTGTGTGTGTGTGTGTGTGTGTGTG
>NW_005187431.1:4458871-4461717 GCF_000239375.1 Pundamilia nyererei | reverse complement strand
CCCCCCGCCCCTCCGCCAATATGCACATAGACACTGAGATATCCTCACTAATTAGTTTAGCAAGGATTTGTACGACTGTATATATCACTCTTTTTTAATACATCAAACAGCACTGAAAGAAGCTTTTAAGTCCAAAATAAATCACCGGACAGAAATAAACCAGGAAAACAGCCAAGAGCTCAAACTTTCACACCAGGGATCCACCAACATGTCCCAAATGTGCTCTCTTTTTTGTCTGTTCTTATCCTCTTCCATCAGTTTCTCTTTTTTTCCATTCTTTGTGTCAGCTTGAGCCCATACCTCAGACTGCAGCCAGTCTCCTACATTTAAGAGCCTCTGCCCCTCCCAGTGGGACGGGGAACGGTGAAACACCCACCGCATCCTCTGCCATGTGAGACACACTGCAGCACGGTGTGCACAGCAGAGGTGTCAAGGTCTGCTGGCAGACTTTGATGCTAAATATAGATTGGCTCTGTGTACATAAAGGTCAAATTGGGGTTAGAGGTCACCTGGTTCATTTATTCTCTGTGGCCATGTTCCAATGGAGTGAGACACATAATATCTCCCAATTCCAAGCATCACTATTACTGTCAGTTTACCATCAGCACGAGCTCTGGCCTCTTCTCACTCTCCTTCTTGGTCTCTGCATTATGCAGTCTGACATCAAGGTGCATTCATGTTAGCTGTTTTTTAGCAATAAGTGATGCATTTGCTACACTAATGTCATTTTCAGTTAACAGAGAATTTATATTTATAGAGAATTTATATCCAGATTTAAAGCCTGCTTAGGGGCTCTGTGTCATTTAGGTTGGAGTTTAAGGAGCTTTTATTTGTAAAGTTTCACTTTCAGGTATGTGCACTGCTCCTTCCATCCGCTTCATGTTGCCTTCATTTGCCATTTGGAGCAATTTTTCTTTCACTATTTTTATGCACTTGCACAGGAGGATGACGTTTCCATTTTTAGGCACCTCTAATGGGCTCAGTCGCTTTTGCAAATGCAGCACAACTGCCAGTAGACACCAGATCTGCTGGAATCTGCTTTGCTGTTTTGTGCTAAGGAAAAATTGGGCAAGATGTGCATCCGTGGAAATCACTTACCCGGAACTCAACATCAAAGATGGGGCTGAACTCTTCTCTAATTTCCTCTACTTAAGCAAACAGCAAAAATTGTGCAATCAGAAGCATTTTTATCAGGCATGCAGACTTCATGAAATTTACTGTACTGTCAATTTCTCAGTATTTATTTGTCAATAGGGCATCCTTCTGTCCATGCCATAGCTTCTGTTTGATGAAGGTGAATAAGACAATAGATACTGCTTATATACTGGAGCTGGATCACAACTAGAGAGTTTGGAGTTTGAGGCTCAAGATAAGGAAGAGTTTTGGTGCTCGAGTGCTACTTGAAAACAATTATTGTTAAAGAACAGAACAGTGGCTAGTGGGTGCAGGCAAAGAGGGAAGTGGACTAAAATATACAGCCAGACGTGGAATGAGTGGAATGAAAGAGTGAAGGAGAGTTGAAGGGGAGGGGAGTATCACAAGACAGCGAGACTCCAGGGACTTGACTTCAAACTGCCTTTACGTACCGTTTTATAGTAGTCCTCGTCCTTGTGACATTCACTCTCTGTGTTTTACACACACTGTGTCTCTCGCTGCCTCTCTCACTTAAATCCCCTGACTTGACTACACAAGTCAACAATGATAAAGAAATTATACAAAAACAAAATAAATATTTAAAAAGAGATTAAGTTATTTAAGGTATTAAGTGGAGAAGATAGTGACAGAATTTTTTTGTGTTAAAAAAGGAAGCTCTGTTAAAAGCTTTGACCAAATCACATTTACGCCCATAAGCAAAGACAGTTTTTGTTTGGCAGGATTTTTGTCTATAGCCAGTCTTGAGCATCAGTATTATGGGATATTTCATTTTAATATTAAACACAAAATCTCTGTGTGTTTGTTTCTTTGTCTACAAACTCCTGCTTGACCACCAGGAATCCAGTAAACAAACTTTGCACACAGATAGAGCTTAGGCCCCTGAAGGTTCTCATCTACATCACGCATTAGGATGTCATTATGCTGCCTAGCAACCACCTAGTAACAGGCTAAAATAACCCATTTTTAGCATATAAAGAACATCTACTGCTTGTAGTTTTTCATTTTTGTCAGTGAGGCTTAGTATTGTCAGTTTGCCAACTGCACAAACAGGCCTAACAATGGTTGGGTACATTTTTAGAGTCATATTAGAATATTGTATTGATGACTTACAAAAACAGGTTGAAGCATGTGATGATCTCCTTTTTAACTACATTTTAAAACCATGCTCATCTTCTACCCATGCTTCCTTACTGGTCAAAACAATTTTCAAATACAGTCATATTTTAGCACCTGTGAAGCTGCAATTACGATAAAGCACGCCTCATTTGGTCCAGATAGGGTGGACAGAGGTCAGCTGAACAGGTAAAACAAAGCATTCGACTGGTTCTTACAACCAAAATTTTAGGTCCATAAGATACATTATTACTCAGTGTAATTAAAGTCCATCCTGACTGATGTAGATGATGTTGATTCAGCCAAATGCACGCTCACTGCATGTGGAGGCATCTGCTCTAATGCTCACGCTGTTCACGTCTATCCTTGCAGTTATCGTCACATGTAAAAACACAAACATACACACTCTCCTCTGACCTATATAAAACACAGTGCAAACAGTCCATCAAGAACAAAGAGCGCCAGCATGCACGCACGCATATTCTGTCTGTCTTTGTTTACAGGTAGTGGGTGGTGGGGAGTTCTAGAAAAGGGGGTTCAATGGGGGAGGGGGACCACAATAACTAACTACCACACAC
>NW_005187431.1:4456177-4458829 GCF_000239375.1 Pundamilia nyererei | reverse complement strand
ACACACACACACACACACACACGAGCCCCCCTGCGAGTGCATGTAGAACCCTAAAAGCCTATCCTGTTCTCTTTGATGGCAGCTAATTGGCATCCCGCAACACAAATACAGATAACAAGAGCTCGCAGATACATTCCTTTATGTCCTCTGACAGCCGAAGCACAGAGACAAAACCGCTATTAAAACTGATATATAAAGCTGTAATTTTTCCAGATCTGCTTTGCCAAGTTTGAAAATGCCCCGGAGCCAAGTCATGGTATTCAAATATTAATGACCACATTAAATATAAGGCATATATTAATCTGTGCTGAGAAAGAAAAGAGAAACTACACAGGAGAACTCAATTTAATTCCCAAGATTTTCCCATGTTCAACGCTTCAGCAAAACGAGCTGCTGCAGCAAAGGCAAATACACATCAGGTGTTTTTTTTTATCCACCTCTGAACAAATAAGCTATGAAATCCCCCAGTCGCTGCCCCACTTCTCTATTTCACTTGAGAAAAGATCACACTGAAGGATGTTCCACTGTAGAAACGGATTCAAGTGCAACTTAAACGAGCCGCACATCTGCCTGCCTGCCATTTTTTTCTGCCTCTCATTATATCCTCTTTTCTTTGTCAGCAGCGCAGACTCACAATGCTCATTTGCAATCGGCCTTTCACGAGGCACCGTGCTCTCCTCCGGACTGGTGTGTGTGAAAGAGAGCGAGAGAAGGGGGAGGGGTAGCGGTGGAGAATCGTAACCTCCTCCTTTGATTTCCATCCCTCCTTTGCACTCCATCTTTTGCTCTCACACTCAGCCTCTCTCTTCTTTTCATTCTCCATCCCACCTCACTTCAAGGAGGGACAGCGGTATCTATTATTGTATATGAATGTGGATGGGGAGGGCCTGAGGCAAATTGGCTGTAACATTCCTTCAGTGGTCAATCTTTGGTGATGGTCTGGCCTTGTCTGACGCTGCTACCTCCCATTCTGCTCCTGGAAAAGCCTCTTTGTCTCCTCTCGTGTCCTCACACACTGCTTGGGCTCTCAGCAGGGTTCAGCGGCCATAGCCAGAGCTGTACCTGTTTCTCTCCAAACCTTAACTTTGAAGCGTTAATAGATCTTTAAAGCTTCATCTAAACACGCTGCCTGACTGTTAAACACACACCTCACTTGTGCACTTGAATGCAAAGTGTTTCCTTACTGAGGCGTGTAAGTTATTTTGAAAGAATTCACACACACACAACATCAACTATTCAGCCATTTTTGCCTTTCCTTCCTGCTTGTAGGTGCATGACGGGTTTCTGTGGGCTGTATGAGAAGTTGACATGCCACGCAGTGGTCAAAGTTCAACCAATCTGACAGTGTGAGGAGCTCCCAGAGCACTTCAACATACAAGAGCTCCACGAGGATGATGCAAGCCCAGCATCACTCTGGTTGTCTCAGTAAAATAGCCAGCGGTATTTTTTTGACAGGCTTTTTGGATTCTTGGAGAAAACAGGCGTTTTACTGAGAAAGATAATCTCCATGAAGTGACGCCACTTTTGATCTTCAAAGCTTGAATGCAATCAGCACTGAGACTAACGAACTACTTGAGCGTCATCGTCGCTAAGCTGCTGTGCTCACTGTCACGGCGTTTAATATCGCTTGCGGTCATGTTTAGCCACTTGTTAGCAAACTCCTTTCTGGGACACATAACAGCTTTGAAATTTACAGGTCAATTATTTACCTACATATTTAATGTTGTAGCGCAAAGCTTAAAAAAGTCACAGGTTTGAGGTCTTCTCTTTCTAGATGAAGAGAACTGGAAGTACAAAATGCCAAATTTCTTGGTTTTAGGATTTTGAGACACATGCTCCGTTACTTTTTGCGTGAGATCGAAATTAGCAACCATGATCATAGAGACTACTTACAATTAATGTTAGTATAAAAAAAACAGATGTATCCTGTGATACCACACTTATCTGCATCTGGCAAGAAAGGACAAACGAGAAAGTGAACAAGTCAAAATTGCAGGTGGTGAGAAGTGAATGATTGGCTGCATAAAAAAGAAGGTTGCAGAAAAAGTGGAAGAGATAAAGGATGAGAAAAGTCACGGGTGGGACCTGCTGAGAGCGCAGAATCAAAATGGACTGATGTGTCTCTGCAATGACTTCTAATCTGTGTCTTCTCCTGCCCCACCTATAATCCTCTAGTCTGAGTCTCTACATATCAGCTGTCAGGTTGCTGAAAAAAGAGCTAGAGTGCATTTAAACACTGTCCCCTCCAGCTGGCTCGTCTAACAGTGTCTGCCATCTGGAGACGGCAGAGTAGTCTGATATTTGATTAACATGACACTGATTCACGATGAGGCTCATGAAGGGCAAAAAGACGAGTATTCATCGATTTGTTTTGACCGTTTCCAAATGAGGACGGAATGATTAGCACTTCATAAAAATTTGTTCCCAAATTGTGTTAAACAGAAACACAAATTTTTCAAATAGCTTTTCCTAACCTCATTTTTTGGGGGATGCTTACATTATTTTACTTTGAACATAGAAACGAAATTATTTCACAAAAACCAAAATCTACCAGGGTCAAAATTATTAGCTTATTGCTAATATACAGTTGTGTATCCTTTTTGCTGGATAACATCCTGCAGTTGTTTGTTGTAGTTTTTATTTGTAGTCTCA
>NW_005187431.1:4454099-4455701 GCF_000239375.1 Pundamilia nyererei | reverse complement strand
AATTTATGTTGTTTTTGCCGTGATGCTTTCTCAAGCTTCAGCCCAAACCCTTGCTGAAGTTTTTATACTGTGTGTAAATAGTAGATAACGCTCAGTTTGACCTTGATTTCACGAGCTTTGAGCATTACAAAGTTAAAGCACATCATTGCACAGTGCTGGTTCATGCTATTGCTCAATAAAAAGGTCTGTTTTTTCAGGTGGCTAATTATAATGACCCTGGTAGTTTTTGTTTCTGTGTCCAAATATAAACAAGTTATGCTTTCTAAAGAAAACTAGTACGATTAGAAAACAAATGTGGCCAATAATTTTGTCCTCTGTATATATATTAACACTGTAATAACACAGATCAGATTTGTGTAAGTAAATTCATCCATAAAGTTAATCATATGAATTATTTGCTCAAATCTTGAAACAGTTTTACGAAATTTTGTGTGTGACATGCTAGATAGCATCCTCATCTTACTGAGTCCCTGAGACCATTTTTCCTTCATTTTTACTCATCTGTATAAAAAAATAAACTAAATGTATTTACTTAAATGTTAATCAAGCACATTAGTCATGAGGACCATTTTTACTCCTCCTGTAACACTGCAGTATTACTCACTTAGTGGTGATTGGATTTTGAAATGAAAAGTTGTGCACTGTAAAGGTGGATGCATCTTAAACCCTCGAGCTGTAAATATAAACATGTATGCTGGAAGTAGAGATGAAAACTGAAGTTTGTGCATGGTGAGAAAGCAAACAAGTGGCATGTAGCTTTAATGGAAAAGTGGACCATTTGATTAGCAATTAGCAGATTTAAAAAAAATAGTTCTCCATCAAAGTGTGTACTTGAGGCCCTCAAGCAGGGGTAAAATTAGATATCTATTCTTGTCTGGTAAAGGATCAAATAGTTACAGCTGCAACAAAAAGGGCTCGTGTGAGAGCTCCACAGTTATGAGCAAGAATAAAGTTCACAATAAGTCTGCAAACTTAAACTGCGCTTGTTAAGTGGATAAATGTGTAAAGGCTACTCACTGAGTTTTCTGTCTGCACCGAGCTGCAAACTCACCAGATGTGACTTTGCATATTAAATTCTTCTACAGTAAAGATGACAGTTTAACGCAGATGAACACTAAACACTGCCACAACACATTTAATCTGTGGTTTTTACATATAGCGCCTGTGGATTGGGCTTTAGACTCTTGGGTTTAGTCTCCTTTGAAAGGCTTGAACTTTGCCCTTTCACTGACAGAATAAACATTAGACTCCTGAATTAGTCCATGACTCCCCGATAAGGTAGAAGACGCGATTCCATGATTGCACAGCACTTTAACACTGCTACAGGAAAGTAAATGCTTTGGTGTCCCCTCGTGCTCCAGATATTGAGCGAAGTCCATCTATCCATCCCACCTCATTGATAACACCAAACTGTGCGTTGCCATGAGAATAAGAGGCTGTGTTTCCCTGGCAACTATTCTGCAAATATCCTGCCTTCCTCCTGTCTGCACTCTCCCCTGATTCAATTCAATTCAATTTTATTTATATAGCTCCAAATCACAATGACAGTCACCTCAAGGCACTTTATATTGTACAGTAGATTGTACAATAATAGATACAGAG
>NW_005187431.1:4403597-4452450 GCF_000239375.1 Pundamilia nyererei | reverse complement strand
TACAGCCAGCTTGAAGGCCTGTGGTACAAATCTCTGATGAGATTCGATGATGCAATGGCGGCAGCAGCAGTGTTAATAGTTACACCAGTCAGCGGGTAAGAGTGCTGGAGGTGTGCAAGACGCTCAGTCAGTAAAATGAGCTTAACAAGCTTAAATGAAGATATAAAAATGGAAAGAAGAAAGCAAGAAGCACCATTCACGGGCTCCCAGACTGAACAGATTGTTAAGCGTCTGTATTTTAAATGGTATTACTCCATCAAAACCACCCTGGGACATAGAAAACGTCTATAATCCACAACTGTGTGTGGATTACAGCTGCTTTTAGTGTATGGTCTAAATATGTGAATCAAATATATATAATGCTGTGCAGTTGCTTATGGTAAAAAGAATTGTTACCCGACTCTGCAGATGCTCATTAAGGCAGCTGGAGTAGATGTCTACCAGTCAGAAGGCTGGTGGTTTGACTCCTCCATGTCTGAATATCCTGAACCCCAAGTTGCCCCTGATGCATCTATTGGAGTGTGAATGTTAGATTAGGTGCTTATGTAACAGAGGTGAAGGTAATTTTTGCACAAGTGTTACTAAAGGAGGGAAACCCTCCTCAAAAACGGACGGAGCAGTGGAGCAGCCAAGGGAATGCACTGAATTAAAGACTGTATAATTAAAATATAATTTATTATATTTAAACAGTTAAAAATGTAAAATGAATTAAAACAACCCTGGCCAGGGAACAACACAATAAACATTAATAAAACACAACATTAAAAACCCAGTGGCGTCCGCCACGGTATAAAAGTCACTCAAAATTAAAATTCCAGGCAAGCAGTGTGCAAGGGGGAAACCCGGCGGCGTCCTCGCCTTCCTGTCCGTGTTCTCCGCTCGGGCCGAGCTCTTAACTCTGCCCGCCGCTTCCTTGTAACACGCCAATCGGCACCGGCCCGTCTCGCCGCGGAAGGTAGAGCACTGTCTCACCGCCTATAGTTCCCCGCAAAAGCGTGATCTGGCCTCCAGGTACTCCAGCAGCCGGAGCGCTCTCTCCGATCCCTGCTCGCTGCCGTCGTCTCCTCGTTCACAGCCCACGCCAACCTTTACCAGCCCTCTGGGCTTGCAGGCGCCACCGCCTGACACCATTCACTCCGCCACTGTTGCCTGTCTCTCAAGCCTCCCCTCAAGCCTCCTTCTCTGTGGTCTGCCAGGCCCTCTTATTGACCTCTGGGACCTCCCAGGTGTGATCAGGTTCATAATCAGGTAGGGGCGGAGTCTTTCCAGGACAAGTCACCAATAAATACCATAAAAACATGCAATAAAACTCATAAAAATAAACCAGTGTACAATATTAAAACATTAAAAAGGTAAAACACAGCAAAACATGCATAGTAAAAAACCCTAGATAACTTGTCCCTTTTCCACCCCGTGACACAAAAAGCACCTGTATGAATATGTGTTTGGGTAAAAATCTAGTAAAAAGTGCTGTGAGTGCTCAGTTAATGTAGAAAAGAAATATACAAGGCCAGCTATTTATTCTGCCTTAGCCTGCCAACAGCGGTATGCTCTGCAAGCCATTTTGCAACCCACCCCTAACCGAGCTCCATGTTAATGCTTTATCTGACTCACTCAGGCAGTTTAAATAAATACAGATTAAATTAACAGTCTTCTTTGACTGTCGTGGTCTTGACTGACCTGTTTTCAGTTTCTGGTCAAACCAAGGTAGCCTTCATCAGTTAAAAACAACTAGATACAAAGTTACTGGCTATCTAAAGAAACAAGCATGGTTAAGATAAAGAACAGAGCTGAAGGAGAGTGAGTGTGTGGCGAAAAATCTGTTATTTGTAGGTTTAAACAAAGGCTTGAACATTTTTTGGATGACGTCACATGTTCAGTCTGGCCAATTATAATCATATCACAGTCATATTTGTTCCTAATTTGTTGCCGTTACCAACTCTTAACATCTTGATATCCAAATAAACAACACACTACATTCCTGTTTTTCCCCACATTGTCTCCACATGTAGTTGAAATTTACGCCGACTCCCCTCCCTCTGCTTTTTTCTTCTTCTTGTTACCCTCCTTAATCTGTTTCTCTGTCTTTGTCAGGTTGTGGGTGCTGATGCTGTAACCACTGTTTGGAGCTGACAAGCCCTGGTTGATGCAGTGAAGTGTTCCAGTGGGATAAACACAAGCAAAGGTAGGAATGCAAGCAGATAACTCGGAGAAAGAAAAACAGAAGCATACAAAACACCATTCGGGGAAAGAGGAGAGGCAGATTTTCTGAATAAAGATTGGTGAAGATGGGAGCTGAACGAGTGCAGTCGCTGCATCCGTTGCATACAGTACAGCTGCTAAAGGGTTTGATTCACAGACCACTGAATACTCAGTTAGTGACAGAAAGATTGTGGTTAGAGACAGAGAGGGAGAAAGACAGAATAGAAAGGGAATGCGGATGGTATTATTGGTGAGTTAATAGAGGTTAGGCTTGGCAGTGCCATTCCTGTGCTCACTAAATCCACACTGATGAAGCTCCTGGGCTGTAACAGGAGGAATCTTTCAGTGAGAGCTGAAAGGAGGCTGGGAGGCTTAGCGCTGACGCTTGGCTTCCAGTCTGGACCAGATTTGCTTTTCAGGCCCATGTGGGAGCCGGGCTGCGTCTTTATTAAGGCTCGAGGAGCCCCTCGCTTTGGTGTCTCTTGCCGGACTACAGATGAGAGCTGTGTGTGCTGTGCGGTTGCATAAGAGAGGCACTTTCATCCACTCAAACGCCGGCAGACTGCAAACACTGTGCGTGTGAGAGGAGCTGCAACCGGTGGCCACCAAAGACACACTTCCTAATTCCACAGAGTGCTGCGTCTCAGCGCCCAGAGAGTCCATCTGTGATGCATCCAGTGGCTTCGTGGAAAGTTTTAATAGCAAACGTGTGTTTGCGCTACCCTATCACCATTTCCATTCTGCCACTTGGATTTGTTTGCGCCCGAGGGCCACCAGTGAGGCCGAATGGCACCTTGACAGAGATGTGCTGCGACAAGACAAGGCCAAAGAAGCTGGGAGAGTGCTGCTGAGTGGTGAAATAGGGAAGTGAAGCAGAAAGGAGAGCTGAAGGGGATATTTTTGAGGAACCCATTCTGACGTCAGAAACAAAAAAAGAGAGAAGAGACTTTTCTCTATTTGAGTAGAAATGATATAAATGCACACACAAAAAAAGAGAGAGAGAGACATCTTATGTTCTGTAGACTCACAAGCTTACAACAGCAAAAACAAAACAAAAAAAAAGCCCATAGAGCAAATAGAAAAGGAAAAAAACCCACAGGCCTTTAAATAGATGTCTAAAAAAAAGAGAAGTGTGAAGTGGACAGACTGAGGGAGAAAGAGCGAGAGCAGAAGTTTACATCAGTCTCTAAGAAAAGGCGAGAGTGGAAACTGGTGGAAACCATCGTGGGACTCCCGTTGTCACTCTGGGATTTACTGGCAGGAGGCGAGGACGTGCGAGAAGAAGCTGAGGACCAAAGACAAACGAAAAGGCCACACACTCATAGGAAAGCAGGGTAAGAGGAGAGAGGCTGGCTTTAAAGCTTAATGAATCGCGTTTACCATCCGTGCCACAAAATAAAGACCAATCTCATGAGTAGTAACAAGTGAAGCATCGGATCGCTGTTGTGAGCGATTGACCCGGTGTGCGAGTGAGCTGGATGCTGTTTTTTTTTCTTTCCTTTTTTCTCCTTCATCTTCAGCTGAGAAGATATTACCAGGCCAACAGTATCCTGGCAACCATCAGCCCAGCTCTGCTCTCGGCACGGACCACATGCTGCTCCAGACTCAGTGTGTGTTAATGTGTGCGTGTGTGGCTGTTGTGAGGCTGACACGCACCAACACTTCAGAGAAATCTTTCTTTGCTTTATGCGAGGTTGTGACGTGGATCTCAGCTTGACTTCGCCTTTGTAGTCACCTTGTCAGGCCGAAGATGAGGATCGGTTATTCATATATTCACTGTGTCGGCTCGGTTTGCATCTCTCGGAGCAGGTGGTGGAAAAGTCAGGTCGGAGACGAGGTGCGTTTTGGGCCAACGCTCACAGGTTACAGCCGTGACTCAGCACACAGCCGTGTTTAAGCAATTTACCTGCAGATGGAGCAGACACAGAGTACGGCAGGTAACTGCAGTCCTCGTGTGAAACTGTCTCAGCGACCGGACAGTGTAACCCCATCCCTTCCTCTGTGCTGCAGTGCAACACCCGTTCTTGCTGAGTAACAGGGAAAAGACTGTTGATACATTTAATTTATTTTCTGCAAGATGGCATCTAGAGAACATGCAAATGCCGGCTGTAGCTTATTCTTGAAGCCGGAAACTGATAGACCTCAGCTGTGAGCTAACACAGCACGTGCACAAACACAAAGGGCACGGCAGAGGAAGTGAAACTTGGCAGCCGCTTACCTTCTGCTACCAAAGCGAGCAAGAAGCAGGAAGACGATTAAAGGCGACCTGTTATGCTCATTTCCAGCTCCGTGCTTTTACTGTAAGAGCAGATGCATGAGTTAAAAATAATCGTTATTTAACTTATATTGGTTATGAGGACAGATGTCTTGTGATTGGATGCCCCTCCCAGTTAAGGTTTGAACTGGGAGGGGCATCCAATGCTGACATATAAAGGATATCTACTCTCACTCTCAAAGTACTCTCTCGTGCGTTTGGCTAAGTCATGTTTCTTATCAACATTTATGATTTTTAAACTACTCAAAAAATTAAAGGAACACTTTCATTGAAGTGTTGGAATTAAACTTGTGGGATATTGATCTGCTCGGTTTAGTAGCAGAGGGGTTTTAATCAGTTTCAGCTGCTTTGGTGTTGATGAATTTAACAACAGGTGCACTCGAGGGGCAATCATGAGACAACCCCCAAAACCATTCCTGTTTTGGGGGTTGTTCATAGCTACTTGTAGCATGAGGCATGGTTGGCATCAACATAATACTCCAACTCCTCCAGGATGGCACATCAATACGTGCCATTGCCAAAAGGTTTGTGGTTCCTCCCAGCACAGTCTCAATCAGACCTGATCTGACCAAACAATCATGAGGGTGGCTCCTGAAGCCAGGTTTGCATTTGCCATAGAATACTAGGATTAGCAGGTCCATCACTGGCGCTCTGTGATTTTCACAGATGAGTGCAGGTTCACCCTGAGCACATGAAATAGACATGAAAGGAAGTGGAGAAGCTGTGGAGAACATAATGCTGCCTTTAACATCATTCAGCATGACCGATTAAGTGGTGGGTCAGTGATGGTCTGGGAAAGCATATCCATGGAGGAACACACAGACCTCTACAGGTTAGGTACTCCCATTAGGTATCAGGATGAAACCCTTACTTCCATTCCCAGACTTTATGCTGGTGCAATGGGTGGTGAATGACAATCTCCAACTTCATGTGGCAGGAGTATGGAGGCAGTTCTTGGAGAATGAAGGACCTGACACCACTGACTGCCCCCCTTGCTGTTATAGGCAAAATGGAGTAATCTGCTCTATAATTTACTTGGATAATTTACTTTGATTTTCAGGGTGTCTTTGAATTCAGCTCTCTGTAAGATGATCATTTTCATTTCCATCAAACAATGTGGGATGCTTTCATGCCTAACACACTACAGAGTCAACATCAGCATAGAAACATCTGATGTGTTTTTTAAGTGTTCACTTAATTTTCTTGAGCGGTGTATAAACAAAAATAAGGAGCTTCCTTAACGGCATAACAGGTCCCCTTTAAGGAAGATGACTTTTTTTTTGTGTGTTTTTTGCTCTAAACTTCCTGTTTAAGCAGTTTTAACATTTTAAAAATCTTCTTGTTCCACAGTATGAAATGTTTTGTGCACGTGTTACTGAAGCTGTGTGTGATTCAGTCAGAGGTAAATCATCAGCATCATTTCAGACACAGAAATAAAATTCAGCTGGCACATCTGATATTTTCATTGAGATGTGGACAACTTAATGCATATGTACTTACTAGTAGTTTGGAGCATAGACGCTCCTGTTAGTGTGATAAGTGGCAGAAAAAGAGCCTCACCAGTTGCCAAATTGATCTTAAATGGGCCAGACCAGTAAAGCCGTTAAACACCTTGAAATTATTATTTTTTAATTCTATGAAATCATTCTGAAAACCTCTGTATTTCATGGAGAAATAAGCTGAAAAGCCCGAGACTTTATAACGTACCTGTCTGACCACAAATTTTATCTCTTGAGCTTGGATCCTTGGGTTCACGCTCTGGCATCTGGCCCTGTGGTCTGAAGAAGTATCTATAGACTGCTGTATATAAAGAGCATTAGAGGGGAGCAGTCTGCACATGGCAGGCTTTTAGTGGGTTACTATAGTAATGTAAATGGATTAAAACCACCACTCAGCTCGAGCGACTCCCAATGAGTGAGCTAAATGATTCATGGCTGGATTTGGGCCGTGCTGTAATTGAATACAGCATATGCGTATCGGACACAAACTGCGATCGGTGTCATCTGTGACTGGACGTCCGGCTTCGCTCTGCACATATTGCTTAGACAGAAGGATGCAGAGGGGAAAATTAGACAAGTGCAGATGGGTAAGAAACTAAAGTGCGTCTGCTGCGTCCTCCATGTGCCGGTTGTGTATTTTGATGCAGGTTGCCAGATCCAGGGTACTGTATGCATTTTGTTGTTTCCTCCCGTCCAGGTCGCCAGCCATGGGGAACCTCATTAAGGTCCTTGGCAAGGATTTAGAGAACTGTCCACATTTTTTCCTGGACTTTGAAAGTAAGTGGGCGCCAGGGTTGCGTGCGTGTGTCCGTGTGGTTGAATTGTGAGTGTGTGGAGTGGAAGTGTGCGGCGGGGAGGGGGTGGGGCCAGCTGGTGGTGATTTGATGGAGTGTTGTTGAGGGTGTGGTTTGTCATTAACAGACACTCTTTAGTCCCACTCTCCACACGAGGAAACCTTTGTTTCATGAACTTGTCAGCCGTCCACAGAAATCAGATATGATAAGAAGCCAATAAACAGAAACAAACCAAACCAACAACCTCAGAGACTTGACCGTAAAATAGAGAACAGTGACCACAGGTAATTGAAAGCAGCACATGGGGTTTTTGTCTCATAGAAACTCACCTTTTAAAAATAAATCTGTTTCACTGCTCCAGTTTTGAGTCCCATACATGACGCGCAGCTTTCATAAAGCGGATGCAAACACTCCGAGCTGCACCAGTGCTACGCAACCAGCTGTACTTTGCATCAAATTATACCAAACTAGAAACAATCTGTTTTTATTACACAGTAAACAAACACAGTCATATCCTAATTACACTGCAGTTATGGGCTAATTAGAACCTGTGCATAATGTTTCTGGATCCAAAAGTATTAAACCTAATTACATCAGGTTTGGCCTTTATTACAATGGGATGAAACACAGAGCAAGACTTTATTCTTTCACTTCATTTTACCGCACGGTTCTCTTGTAATGTGTTTCATTCACACTCTGGATGGGTCCAGTGTTCAGACAACAGAATTATGATAGTTTGGCATTTAAAAAACTGTTGTTTCATTCTCAGTTTTCTTTGTATCAGTTTAGTTTTAGTTAGTTTCCAGAGTGGGCAGGGGGAACATTTGTTTTAACACTTTACAAAGGCCCTCGCAGTACTGCAGACATCACAGGCTCAACAAAGCCTCATCAGGCAAGCTGTTAGTGGTTTATCAATGAGTGTATTCCTGCTTTACAGTTTATTTGTATTTTAAAATAACAGATTTTTTTAATCACCTAGTTTTAGCTTTTAGTTTAGTTTTAGTTAACTATAATAACATTGCCTGACTAGTTTTAGGCCAGTGTTAGGCTGTTGGAGGTAATCCTATAACACCAAGGGCAGCATATTTTATACACGAATGTTTGAGATCAATAAATTGCACGTGGAGGCAGAATGCAGGAAAACTGATACGAGCTCACTAACTCAACAGGACTTGAACGCATCAAGATGCATGTGAAGCAGTTATAATGAGCAACAAATGGCCTTGTAATAAAGTAAAAACATGGTCAATAAAGGCCCAGTAAATGTCCTCTGAGTGCAGTGTTTTCAGTGTCAACCAGTACACAGAGTAGAACTGGATACTCTGGATCTGACAGTATATGGAGTTTCTAACTAGATCATAATTAAGGTATTGTGTCTAATCAGAACATATTATTCCTAGTGTTGGTCTAATTTGATAAAAGGAAGCACAGCTGATTAAGTGTTATTAATGCAACAAAAAATAAAGTGCGCCCCTGAAGTATTTTTTAAGTCGTTATCTTTATATTTCATGACTTTATTGCAACTTTTGATTTAAATTTTCTGCACCAGACTCGGGTAGTTTCTTGTATTTGAGTCTTAATGAGTTTCCTGTCTTCCAAAATAAATAAATTCAAACTGTTCTTGCGACAAACTGTCTTGAGTTTGAGGCTAGTAGTGCATTCCTGCGACCTTTGATCTTTAAGTTTGATTGCTTTTGGAGTCGGCGCCTCCTCGTGAAGGACTATTTTATCTCAGAGGAAACAGTGAGAGTGGGATTAAAGACGTTCTGCGTCCACGTTGTCACGCTCCACCCAGGACATACTCCCATCATGCCATTCCAACAACGTCCTCTCATCCACCTCGACACCCTCACCTCTCGCACAACGCACACCCACCTACACCTCACAGGCACGCACACGCGCGCACAACCCCTCCCAACACCCATCCCCTCATCACCCACAGACTTCTCCCCTCTCTCTGTTCCAGGGGGCTCATGGGAAACCTCCTGAAAGTGCTGGCTTGCGCCGAACTTGAGCATGGCCCAATAGTTTTCCTTGACTTTGAACGTGAGACCATCCGCTTCTTATTTTTTTGAGTTATCCCTTTCTCTCTGTTGCTTCCCCCCTCCTCCCTTTTATTTTTTGGTCATATCATCCATCTTAGCTGACCATTGTGTCATCTTTAGGTCCTTAGTTATATTTTATTTCCTCCTCAGCTCTCCCCCTCCTCACCCCTCCTCCTTTTCTTTATCTTTTTGATTTCTGCTCTGGGGACCGGCATTTGAAAGGCATCTGGCTTTTTTCTGAAGGGTCTTACTCACGCATGCTGCATCCTATTAGACGCAGACAGATGCACAATAGCAGGGTGGCACTGCAGCAAAAAGAAAATAAATTCATTAATGTTAAAAACTGACAACAATAACACTTTGCTCTCCAAAGCTACAAAGAGCTGAGGAGAAACAAACAGAGAATGCCAGTCCTGTGTGGGTTTCTGTTGCTCGGGGATGACGATGGCTAACAAAAAGTCTATCGTCATCCCTCCACCTCCTCATCTCCTCATCCCCTATTGTACGTCTAATCTATTTGTGAGTGTGAGTGTGCGTTAGGAGAGTGAGACTGATAAAGAGAAGCTGAAGTATGACTGCGAAGAAAGGCTAATGATTTCACCTCTGTCCCCTCTTTTCTAATTTACCCAGTCAGTGAAGTATGAACTTTGCAAAGCATCCATCCTAACAAATCTTTATTTTTACTTCATTACTCAGTGTTAAAATCTTTTTGTAGTTCATGTCAATTTATAATTTACTTTGTTAGCAGGCTCGGCATTTAACACGAAGTTCAGTAAGCGAGCTGACATGTTTAGAGGTTTTCTTGAATTGTTGGGTATCTTTGAGATTCAGATTTTTTTGTTTCTCTTTTGATGAGTTTAAAAAGCTGTGAAAAAACATCTCCAGTGAAGATCTTAACACTGATTATGAATTTTTAAGATGTAGATGTTTTGCACTGTATCCCCAACATGCTCTGCACCTCCTCAAACATCCCCTTCTCCCTTTTAACAGCTGCCTTCCTCCCCTCTCTTTCTTTACCCGCTGTTACAGTGGGAGTGGGAGAGCTCACTGCTGGCGAGAGACGTCAGCCGTCAAATAGGTTGAATTTCCCCTTCGTGTGTCGGGCCTGTGATTCACTTTACTTCAAAAGCGAGTTGGGATGAGTCAGACTCGGGAATGGCAGCTTTGGGAGCGTCCCTCCCCCTCCTCATCCACCCCCCTGTGCCATCTGTGAGCTCTCCTTCTCCACCTGGAGACACACACTCACCTCTGTCACACAGCTTCAAGTTTGGTTTCTCGTTAAACTATTTATAGCTCGGCGCTGATCGCACCTCCCTAACACCCTTTGAAGGATAAGATGCAATTCTGACCACTGACAAAAAGATTATCAGGATGGATGTCTGGACTGAGCTGCTGTTTGTGAAAATCATCAGTCAGCTTGAAGTCATCCTCAGACTGAATTATAGCAACCTCTGTGTCTTAAAACATCTGAGGGAAATGGTTTGAGAATCAGGAAAGATACTGCTCTCACCGTGAAGCTGTAATCAGCCAACCTCGGAGAGAGAAACAAACTTGCACACATTGTAAAAATCCCCCTGGGAGCACGACTAAATACAAAAATCAACAAGTGAAGCTTGAGGTTTATCAGAGTTGTGTAATACTGTGATAATTATGGCCAGATTTCCCATATCCATAATGAGACTTCTGTCACAAACAGTGTGTGCGAATCACTCACTGCACTGTGTATTATAGTTAGGGTCGTCCATTTTATTCAATTATCTAAATTTTGTGTCATTAAATTTATATCGACGACTCCCCGCAGTAATTCCATCCACTGCATGAGCTTTATATATGCAAAGTAATAAAATTAAGTAATTTAGCTCAATTCATTTTAATTTTTATGTTGCTAAATTACAACAACGAATGAACCATAAAAGTGAAGTCGAAACCTTAGACCCTATTCCTGGCTTTTTTCGTTATACTAGCGCATGCTAACACATTCTCTGCTCCGGGTTCATATCATTAACTGTATATTAAAAATGGACATCACAACTGTAATGCAACCAATTGTTTTCTGGAAAATAATTTTTTTAACGCCTCTAATTTGGCATTTTGACTGTCAACCTTCTCTGCTGATCAGCTAATACTGACTGCTAGCTAGCTAGCTTAGCTAATGAGGTGCATCTGTTATTTACTTAGCCGTACTTGGGATGCTAATTTGGCTAATTTGGCTAGCAAAAGACAGGGTTAAAACAAAATAAAGAAAACTACACAGCAACGCCTTTTAGTAGAACCAAAAGTGTGGGCTGGATATGAATGAGAAAACTATATGATCACAATGTAGCCTTGCCTGAAGTATACTATGCTGTATTGTTTGAACTACAGCTTACAAAATGAAATCATTCTGTATTAAGGAAGTCTTTAAATTTGCAACTCAGACCATAAATAGTTCTTTAGCTAATAAATCAAATTAGCAGCAGGATAATTGTCTGTAAAGATCTATAATTGATTAATTTTTTCCAACCAAAGGCGTCCCCCCTGCTGGCCAGTATAAAGAATGCAGGTTTAAGGCAGTTCAAGACTGATACCTGAATATGTCCATCTTTTATATAGAACTAATTTAGCTTACAAATATGAGGGCGTTATCAATCACAAGATCTTGGCATAATAACTGTATTTAATACAAAGCAATTATGCTATACTTAATTAATACCAAGTAAACATAATGTGTTGTTTACCAGAATAATGAAGGAGGGCATTAGAGAGAATTCACTAATGTTGCACTGCTTGCTGTGCTTATAATGGCAGCTGGTGTGCACGCAGGACAGCAAATATACCTTGATTACTATTTCTCCGCAGGGAAGCAGCGCCTCGGGGTGCAAAAATAATCAGCAGAGCTACCACATGTAGCGAGCTGCCTGGGCACACTCCCACTCTTTATACCTGAGTCAGAGGCAAGAAAAACCAAACACATCGCTGACTCAAGAGGACCCCTCCTAATTGTGTCCCTGTAAGCACTTCATCTGTCCTGCGTGCATACATGAACGAAGCAAAAACTATGACTGGAAAAAAAACTGAGATAAAGACTGAGCATGCCCAGAGGTTTCCCTCTCTGCTGCTTATTTTTTCTCACAATTAAACTTAACAGTCATTAAAAAAATCATTTCACAGACGTGTAAAGGGAAAAGGAGAGTGAGAAAAATCTATAAGACTATTACATCAGTCTGATTCTGCTGTTACACCTACCCAGGCTTTGGTACATTTATGCTGAATGGGCAGTGGACATGAATGGTTGCTTTTACAGCGACTGCAGCCCATCAAAATGCAAAACTCTGTTCCCTGACACGAAGCCGACTTGTTATATGAGTAACCACAAACCTCGCTGTGTGACAGAGCGCTCTATGAGTGTCCTGTTATTGTTCTACCTGTAGGTTGTTTATTGGCCAGATTTTAACCTTAGATATTTACACATGCAATGATTACTCGTTGTCTTTCTAATTCTTTGCTAATCTCAGGTTTCTATCTGGCCTTCTAGGACATCATCATCTAAGCTCCTCACTAATACTCGCTCTCCCTTTCCTCCCTCCTCTCTGTATCCCATCACCTCTGCTCTTGATATTTTCATCCCGTCATGACACTTTCACTTCCCACTCCTCGTCCTTCTTCCCTCCCTGCCCTCACAGATGCCCAGCCCACAGAGGCAGAGACGGCCGTGTGGAACCAGGTCAGCGCCGTGCTGGAGGAGGCTCACGGGATCTTGGCCGAGCTGCAGTCCTACAACGGAGCGGGCCAGGAGATACGAGAAGTGAGCATGAATCAGTCGAGCCCCCACTGCAGCATGGGGAAACTAGCGCTCATGTGTGATGCCAGGGTTGGAATTCTGCCGTGCAGCAGGCACCGAATCTAAATCCAAGCAGAAACACCAGAAACATTTCATGCAATATGTCGTTTCCATAAATATAATCAGCTACAAAGCTGGTACACTGGTCCTGATGATCACATGGCACACAATTAACTGTCTTCAGAAACATTAATGAGAACCACTGCTGATAGCTTAGCTGTCAGGATAACTACATTTATAAGTGCTGAATCATTTCCTTTCCTTGCATCCTAACTCTGAGGACACAGATACTGTATGCCGGGGGCTAAAGAGAAGATAATGTATTATTAATTCCACAGCAGAGAGAAACTGAGGAGAGTATTATTACCAAACCTGAGTAAAGATAACTAGAAATATATCTTTAGTGATAACATGCAACCAACAGATATCCTGCTCTGCATTTTTTTTACACTGAGGCATTTGTGAAATATTAATCTTGACTAAATATGTGTCAGTTTGCACACTTTTCCAGGACAGAAATGGGAACATTTAGATGATCCGGGTTCAAAAAGTCTTCTTTCATATTGTTGGCAAATTGGAGTAAAAGGTTTTTTTTTGCAGGAGGGATTTTGGAAATCTGTGTTTATCACTCCATGACAGCCATTAAAAAGTCAATTTTCACTGTGTTTTAGCAATGAAAGGGGCCATAAATCAGGCTTTGAAGGGCTATATGAACAGCTGATTGTGTAAAAACCATCAGGATAGAGACAGAACAGTAAAGCTGTTCGAGTGGAGCTTTTTGGCTCAGAGAATTAGAAAAACTCATAGTTCTTTCTTTTTTTTTAAAAATTGGGGATATCTGCTGGCAAAAGAAAGTGCCGTCACAACAGGATTATATGTCTTATATATTCAATAGAATAATTTACAGGAAAACAAATAATGACAGTCATAAGGGCTTATTATGGAGCTGATATGTATTGATTTGCTGCTGAAAATAGCTCTGAGCAAATGCACCAATTTCCTCTTGTTTAAACAGCTTTAAGCACTGAGTTAGCCTCTGCAAAATGTTTTTGTGCCCTATTTAAAGATTTACACCAAAAGTAGGTGCAAAACGAATATATATATCCACACAATGCTGACTTTGACAAATTTGATTACATGTAAATTTTACCTCTAATTTTTTTTTATAGGAGTACAACATAGAAGGCACATTGGCTTTAATGAAACTCGAGGAATGACTAATTAAAAATGAATAATAATTTGAAGAAATAAATGCTTGATTTTATACATTTCAGTTACATTTTACCCAAAATAATTATTTAATGTTTATGAGGGCAAATAATTGTTGTTGTTTTCTTTCAGTGTAAAGACATTGAGAGTTGGGATTAACATGTTTTGATTTGATTTATTTATTGATTGTTATTTGTTGATGCAAAGAAATATAAACCATTTATACTTTTTCTTATCATATTGATCAGGTGAGATTATTTGAGGCCAATTTGAGTGTGTGATACTGTGTGTGAGATCACTGGTCAGAGGAAAGGACAGGGAACAAAAAAGATGGCAAGGTTTTTAAAAGTAACATCTGTCTGTTACTGGGCTGCAGGCCATCCAGAACCCGGGCGACCTCGCTCTTCAGGAGAAGGCCTGGAACGCAGTGTGCCCTCTGGTGGCCAAGCTGAAGCGGTTCTACGAGTTCTCCCTCCGACTGGGTGAGTGTGGCCGTTGCAGTCTATGAAAGAATTTCAGAGAGTGATGTAACCCCATCTCTGGTGGCCATGTTGGAGCTGAAAGCATCTGTAACATGAACCTAAAATCTAAAGAGACGGCATTTGCTGTCAGCTGCTCATTTATGAGCGAAGCAGGGTTGTCAGCTGGGTGGATGTGCTGCAGAGCCAGAAGAAGGCAGGAAAATGAGTGGAGATGAGGTGATGGGTGCACCCCTCAGATTAAAGTCTCTTTCCTTTGTTTATCTCAGTTTGAAACAGCTGTTTTGGTATTTAGCATCTGTGCTTCATTGCACAGGCTAGAGCTGATCGTACTACAGCACTAGCTATTATACTGCTTTTTCTTTTGTTGTTTTTTTTAAATTGGCATCTTTTCAGCAATTTCAGGATGTGATAAATCCTGTTAAGACTGACTGATGAATGCAGTCAAAAGTGTCCACGCCGCATATGTTACCTTAAACAGGAAGGAGGTCCGTTTAAAGTGATAAAAACGGGCCTTGGCATTGCTGAGAGCTCCATCAGCATTGTGCCTTTCCAGGCTTGACAGCATTCCTCAACAAACACACACACACACTCACATTCATACTCCATGATGTCCTCTCAGCCATCTCTGCAGCATCCTGACCCAGCAGCAGCCAGGCAGCCGTTGCTACGGAAACAGTGGTCCACAGTGGTCCAGCGCGGAGAGAAAGAGAGAGAGTAGCGAGAGGAGTATGAGCAGAGAAATAGAGTTCAGCTGCCGCCTCTGCGCTGCCTTCCAATAATACTTTCAGTCTCAGGGACATTGTGTTCTCAGATTACCATACAATGGGAGCTGGCCAATAATTGATGATAATGTCTGGCGGCTAATGTAGCTATGAGATTCAGTACAATAGAGATCACATACTTCCATCGTGCTGAAGAGAAAGGGTGGCAGTATGTCCCAGCACCACCTTTTGCTTTATAGTTATTTGATCAAAGGGGGACGTAAGGGGTGGAGAGGTCCAGTTTAACATTAACAGCTGCTGCATCTCTATAAGCTGTCAGAGGATGGAGATCGTGCACTCTGTGCTCTCGGCAGGAGCGAGACTGGGGTATCAGCCCAGGGCCTCAGATGAAACAATTCCATGTTGTATTTATAGAAGGCACTCGTGCATTTTTAATGCAGAGGAAGGGATGGAGCCCCAGGAGCTTTTGCTTCTGAGGCATCAACACCACTGTACGTACAGCCTCTGGAGTCCGGCTATGGAGTGTGATTTGTTGCAGACTTAGTTTAACATCATGGATGACACGGGTGGGATAACCATGGCCACTGCCTCTGCAGTCACAGCCACACTCAGGCTGTGTGAGCAGCTGTAGCTTGATCTGTGAACATGCAACATGCAGTCTTTGTTTTAGCAAGGAGCGCTCTGTTAAGCCTGTGGTCACTGAGGGCAAATAAAATCCTGCTGAGAGCCTTAATGAAAGTGAAACTAGCAAGACAATAGCAAGGAGAGCGTGCAAGTGGGTATTTTGGATTTCATGCTAAGCAGAAAAACATTCATCATGTTCACCATCACGACCGATGTCTGTTTACCAGTTCAGGGAGGTACTACTGCATTTGCTTCCAAAAAAATAAATACATAAAATGTTGGACTGATCTGCCTCTAATCATCTCACTCACGACCTACAAACTGAAACTGCTCCCTGAGAGCTCTGCCTCGAAGTGTAGCTAAATATGCAACATTAAAAATGCAACAGACATGCTGTTTCAAATCCCGTGGCTCCACTGACTGTATATAAAAGATGGAAATTGCCACTGTGACGAAACCTGTTGGTTTGTTCAATTCAATTTTGGAACTTTATGCAAAGAGTAAAAGTATGGAACATAAAACTTCTTGCATGTCCTCTTAGGTCACGAGACTGCAAATAGTATAGATCTGTCAAATTGTGTATAGCATATAGTGTTTGTGGGAGCTGCCAGCCACAAGTGGCCTGTCTGCCGAACCGCAGTCTTCAAACGTTCTTTCTGCTGTGATAAAGCCATTTTGGTGTTTATACCGTGATAAACTTGACCCCTTGTCCCAGGTGCCCACGCTGAGCTGTTGCATAAAGAAATAAATAAAGAAATTCTTTCCTTTGCTGTCAAAAACGATTTCAGTGTAGAGGCAGCAGTTCTTTACTAAATTTACACCTTTGTGCATCCTAACGGGACACACATCAGAGAAAGACTTTTAAGGCTCATGCAAAATGTAGAAGACACGCTGGTAATGATTTCCTTTTAGGAAAGCAGCTTTTCCGTTCGCATACTTTCACTTCCTCTCAAGCTTTATTTCTCAGACCAACTGTTTGGCTCCAATTCTAAATTTTTGGACACCTGAATAATACAATAATACAGAGAAAACATCCAACAATCAAACAACCCCCCTTTGAGCAAGCACTTGGCGAAAGTGGGAAGGAAAAACTCCCTTTTAACAGGAAGAAACCTCTAGAAAAACGAGGCTCAGGGAGGGGCGGCCATGTGGTGTGACTGGTTGGGGTTGAGGGGAGGTAGATAAGACAAAAGACACGTTGTGGAAGAGATTGATGACAACGATGATTAAATGTATGTATTTTAGAGAAAGAAAAAAGAAGAAACACTCAGATCCTGGCTAGATTAGAGAGGATTACATAAATCTGACCAAACTAAGATAAAACAGCCAGGTCCTAGCTGGACTGGATGAATTTCTGACTCTGATCCATTTGCAGAGAACGCCTTGCGCAGCCTGCTGGAGGCGCTGACGAGCCCGCCGTATGCTCCCATGCAGCACCTGGAGAGAGAGCAGGCCTTGGCCAAGCAGTTTGCCGAGATCCTCCATTTCACCCTCAGCTTCGATGAACTAAAGGTGAAGGAAATCTTTGTTGTTGTTGTTCTAATTACAGCCCTCAGACGCTGACCTTTACTGTACTGAAACATCAATACGGTCGTTGAGCAGCCTTTGTGAAACTAAATGCCACCTTCTCTCTCGCCGTGCAGATGACAAATCCAGCCATTCAGAATGACTTCAGCTACTACAGGAGGACCATAAGCAGGAACAGGCTGAACAACCAGCAGGTGAGGCAGGCCTGGCTCCGGCTGTTTGCACTGCATACATGATCAAATGGTTCAGCGCGGCTTCAGTTCCCCTCTTTAATCATTAATGAAGTGGGGGTGTCCGTTTCCTTCCAACGACGCAAAGACGTGTACAATCAATATTTCATCTAACTTTCGAGTTATATAAATTAACATCAGGGTTGCCTCCATCATTACGCTCTCCTTTCACCAGCTGTGTGACATGATTATCGGATCGTCTGAAAACAAACGTTTGTTTTAAGTGTGACATCTGTTTTGTTTCGGCGTGCAGCTGGAAGCGGAGAACGAGGTTAACAACGAGATGGCAAACAGGATGTCGCTGTTCTACGCCGAAGCAACACCAATGCTGAAGACTCTGAGTAACGCCACCACCAAGTTTGTCTCAGAGGTACACGTCATCCACTCACTGCTTACATGTGTTTATGGCTTAGTCCACATTTCCAAGAACAACATTCCAATCAATAATATTGAATAAAGTAGTGGTGACACAATTCATCCTCAACAATGAGTAAAAGACCAAAAGTATTCAATGCAGACAAGGTTTCTGGTAGTATTACCCCATTTTTTGGATAAAAGTAAAATGTAGCTCTTTGGAGGATAATTCTACCAGCTGTAATTCAGTGAGTGAATCTGATCAGCATCATCCCTTTAAATTTAACTCGATGTCTTTAGTGTAACCTAACACTGACCAGGAACACCACAGCTGCTCTGCACCAGTCAGCCATGTCAACACAGCACTGTAGACCAGGGGTAGGCAACTCCAGGCCTCGAGTGCCGGTGTCCTGCAGATTTTAGATGACTCCTTGATCCAACACAGCTGATTTAAATGGCTAAATTACTTCCTCGACATGTCTTGAAGTTCTCCAGAGGCCTGGTAATGAACTAATCATTTGATTCAGGTGTGTTGACCCAGGGTGATATCTAAAACCTGCAGTTGCCCACCCCTGCTGTAGACTAACCACTTTAGCAAGTTTCTTGAATTCTACTGTATTAATTTGCAGTGAAACTTTCATATATGACAGTAAGCAGGCCCCAGCTGATGGGGGATAGAGCTGCTCCAAGTGTGGGGCGACCAAGTAAAAAACACAAAATAAAATAATGATTTTTATTTAGAGAAATTAAAGAAACAAGAGTACTAGATGTCTCCTGCTAACCTGAGAGCAAATGAAAGGACTGGGTTGTTAACTGCTTTTGGGTTCTGAAGAGGGGTTAACCCAAGTTACAATGACCAGTATAAAAGGGAGTCCTGTTTCCCTCACTGTGGGGGTCTTAGTTGTAGACGTGGTCATTGTCAAGACATCTGGGTGTAACTAGAGTCAGTAGAGTAAAGTAGAGTCTGTCAGCACAGAAGTGAAGCTCAATAAAGCGAATAGAAGAACAGAGCCCTCTATATAGATTAGATCCGAATTACTGTGTGTCTCTATGTACAGTCTGTTTTTGCTGTGCTTGTAAGAAAAAAAACAAAACCATATACTTCCATGGTACACGCGAGTCTTCACCTCAGGCGGCCATGTTGAACTGCTGTGTGAAACATCCGCCTTCTCCTGTCAAAACACAGTTTTACGGGCGAGGCAGCAGCCTTTTGCTAACTTTACACCTCGATGTATCCTGATGGGCCGCACGCCACACGGAGAAAGACTTCAGAGGTTCGTGCGATATGTAGAGGGCGTGCTGGTGATGATCGCCTTCCAGCATAGCAGCTGCACGGTCCTCATGCTTTTTGCCCTGCTTTGTCGCCACCTTGTGGCAGAACATTTTGGCGCAGGCAGTGCAGTAAAGTGTAGAGGACTTTCTCACATTGTCCGCTCATCCAAATGGAAGCCATTTTTACATCTTCTTTCATTTCCCTTTTGTCTTTCATCAGAATAAGACCTTGCCCATAGAGGACACCACAGACTGCCTGAGCACCATGGCCTGCGTGTGTCGCGTCATGCTGGAGACTCCGTAAGTGCTTCTTGTCTCCCCATCTTCTTTCGCTCAGTCCATCTCCTTGAATGTCAGAATCCTAAATTCGAATTAACAGGCTCTTTCACTGTGCCGTATAATATGTCAGTAATTCAATAGATCGACGCTCAGAGTCCTTCATGCTAAATGTGAAATGTTTAATCTTTATTCTGTGTGTCTTTGTGTGAAGAAACTCTCATCTATAACTTGTTCACTGGTATTTGGTGGACACCCCCAACCCCCGCCGTGCCCTCTGTTAAACAGAGCAAATATTAACTCTTGTTTTTGTCCCAGGGAGTACCGCTGTCGGTTCACCAACACAGACACTATGCTGTTCTGCATGAGGGTGATGGTGGGCGTCATCATCCTGTATGACCACGTTCACCCCGTCGGGGCTTTCGCCAAGACCTCCAAAATTGATGTGAGTACAGCAAATACTTGCATACTTTGAAAATAATGGCCCTCTGTTGCATGTGTAAAGCAAAGGAGGTTAATCTAGTGTACCTGAGGGGTCCTGCTAAGCCAACAGTTTGGTTAGGCTGGTCATCAATCACAAAGCTTTAGTTGACCAGTTGCATTCATTTCAATCTCCATATTTTTATTACTGAGCTCCACCAGCGAAGATCTGCACGACTCAAAGCTCAGAATAATCTTTTTATGTCATAACAGCTCAGATTATCTGCTCTCTGGAGCACGTTTGTAAAGAAGTGTGATGAGTGTTGAGTAACAGACCTAGAAAAAAATGAAAATATTTAAATTTTGCATAAGATGGATGGAGTTGTTAATAGCTGGGTATTGTGAGCATGAATGTAATGTGGGCTTTGTTATGATTGATGCAAATCCATTAGCTTCAAATCCCCAAGTTTCATACCAAGATGAATGCCTCTCTTAAATGTTTTTGTCTTTTTCTATTCATTTATTACCAGGACAAACTGATAATAAGGAATTACAAATAGACGAGCACAGAACTGATACACGCTGTCCTTTATCAGTGACCCACATCTTCAGCTTCATTTAATTGACGTTGGTGGGCATTTGTTCATGCACAGCTCTCTTTAACTCCTGTTGCACTTTGATTGCAGCACATTTTCTTTTTCAGACCTTTTGTTGTAGAGTTGCTGCTGTGCTTGGGAACCAGCTGTTTTGACAGATGGCCTCACATTTGACTGTAGAGTACTTCAATATACAGAGGAGCTCATGGTTGACTTAATGACAGCAAGGTGTCATTAAGGGCTGCAAAACAAGCCCAAGTCATGACCCCTCCACCACTGTTCTTCACAGTTGGTTATGGGGTGTTTGTAGTGATATGCAACGTTTGGTTTTCTCCTTTCTGCGCATTACGTAGTGCTCTCCACCAAAGTAGAGATATCAAACATCTCCACTTTGGCCCTGTCTGTCCAAAGGGCATTGTTCCAGAAGTCTTGTGGTTTATTTGGATGCAACTTTGCAAACACAAGACATGCTGAGAGCGGAAGCTTTCTCATGGCAAACCTTCCAGTCAAGCCGTACATGTTTAATCTTTTTCTAACTGTACTGAATTTTAATGAATGCTAAAATTTAACATTCTAGCCGAGGCCTGTAGAGTCTGAGTTGTCAGTCTCAGTTTCATTTATTTGCTGCATTTCATTATAGTTCATCTGAGTGTGTTTACAGTAGATAAAAAAACCACCAAACCCTGTGTAGGTTTAAGATGAAAATAAAAGCTAACACACACACACTCGTAACTGCAAGCCTGCGAGAACTTAGTCTGTTTTTAAATGCATGCAAGGATTTGACTGACCTCACATCAGCAGGACAAGATGTTCTGGGGAGCTAAAAGGTTCATGAGAAGGAATTCAAAGGTAGTTCTGTAGTCAACTGGGAACCCGTGAAGTCACTTCAATAATGGGATAACATGTTCACATTTCTATGTACATGTTAGGAGTCCAGACAAGTTAAAGTTGTCCTACTGATGATTCGGATAATCCCGGTAGTCGAACCTGCTCGTGCTCGATATGAAAGCATGGATCAGTTTCCCAGAGTTGGTTTGAGAATTTTTAACTTGCGGGATATTAAGTTCCTGAATATGATACAAAAAGCTGTGATCACTGTCCGAAAACGATGCCATGGTTCATGGTTCCTGACCTGCTCACCGAGTTTCAGAGAAAAGGATGATGCATTTAAGACGTAGCTCTTGGGTTTCTGTGCAGTTTCTCTGGGCACAGGATGGTCTGGGGTGAATTTAGCTTTTATAGAGGTGTTCACACTTCCTGTTGATCAGTTAGTCAAGTGAATTTGATTGGCGGCGCCTGGCTGCTACTTGCCCTCGTAACTCCTAAGAAAGCAGTGAGGGTGTACTGAGACAGGAGGCTCTTGACAACATTTCATAAATGTGTGCACGTGAGTTTGGGTTTTTTGCAGCAGCAGTACCAGGACATGATGTGATGTGAGCCCGCTGACCTTTCTCTAATGCCCTGTGTTGTCTTTGTGGTGGGCAGATGAAGGGCTGCATCAAGGTGCTGAAAGAGCAACCGTCTAACAGTGTGGAGGGACTCCTGAACGCACTGAGGTGAGTATGAATGTAGAAGAGTAGAAAGGTACAAATCTCCTCCTCCTTCCTCGCTCTGAATAAATGTGAACGTGACATGAATGTGCTTCTGCTTCTTCAGATACACGACACGGCATCTACACGATGACAGCACCTCCAAACAAATCAGGGCCCTCCTGCAATGAAACAAAGAAGAAAAAGAAGCGACCAGGAGGGGAGGAGGAGGGGAAACGAAGGAGCGCACTTAAAGGAGGAGGAAACAAACGCTGATAAACCTGTTTGTTTACAACGAACAAAGAGAAAAATCATCTCCGGGGTTAAGTGCGACCTGATGACAATAAGAAGAGGAAAATAATTATATATATTGTCAGCTGTCCATCATTCTGTCTCTCATTTTGTAAAGTAAGAAAAGAAGAAAAAAAAAGAAGCCAGAAAAGAAGATATAGATATATATTAAGAAAAGTGAAACACTGAGCAGCAGGTGAAGAATAGGTAGGATTAAAGAGGAAGCTATATTGGAAGATTTAAGGTCAGAACCAAGTGAAAGTGTACGAAACAAAAAAGGAAGAAAAAAAAAAAAGAGGGTTAATGTTCCAGAAGTAGTCTGACGAGTATTTTTGCACACACTTTGAAAACATCTCCTTCCCCAATGAAATCTGATCCCAAACTGGTTCCCATTGCTTGAACTGGAGGGGCTCTCCTTCAGCTGCACTGGTCTCCACCGACGGGTGAATCATAAAGCAATGTGATGGATACACTCCGGAGATTTGCTTTTACCCGTTTCACTTTCTTTCTGGTGCAGCTGGAGGAAAGCAGGCAGGCGGAGACGGGACGCCTCTGTTTTTGCCCCGATTTCTTCCTCATCATCCATCTATCAAGTATATGCTTTTTTTCCTTTAAATTTCTCCTCATCACCAACAAAAATGTAAAAAATAAATAAATAAATAAAGAGCCGCCCGTGTCGTGTGCCCCGATGCCGTTTATGTTCCTGCACACAAAAACCATCTTGCCAGCTGTCTGGCTTTACTTGAACTACGTCCTTCACTCTCTCCATGGTGCTAATGTGGTTTATCGCAGCTTCTTATCTGATATCGTTTGGCTGTGATGTGGGACATACAGTGATTTTGTCATCCTCTTCTTTTGTGCACAAGTTAGCCACGATGGCGAGTGAGCCTTCAGCATCTCGGTGCGTAAAAGAAGGGGGTCAAATCTGAGAGGGCGTTTTTAGGGAAACCGCAGCACACTTTTAGTTCTTCACCCAGTGCCAAAGCTTATTCTGTTATTACATCGCACGTGAGTCAGGCTTGAGGGTTTGATGGTATTATTATATCACTCATCTTTCTTTTCTTTTTGTAAAAGAGGATTAAAAAGCCGAGACACACGTGAAAAACAAGTGGGAAGGTGGTCCGATTTACATACATTTTAAGGGCGATCTGAGTGTTCCGGTGTAAATACGTGAAGCTTTTCACAGCGGGCATCCACATGTTCCCCGTCGGGGAATATGAAAAAACCACCATCACAAACTCACACATAAAAACTCGAGTGCTTTCTTTTAGAGTGAGGTTTAAAAAGTCCATCAATAAGTGGGAAATAAAAATGAAACTACAAATGATCCAAAAGGAGATTCAAAAGAAGTGCTGTAATGTCTAGAGCCCTTAGTCTTATTTAATTTGATCTTATAATATATTTTCTATACAGGGGTATGTGCGCGAGCATATTCTGTATAAATACATAGATGGCATGTTGCAAAAGTTCTGACAGAAATGTGTAAATAAGGTGTTTTTATTCATTTTTAATCGTTCAGTGATGCTGAAATTGGGTATGTGTTGTCTCTCAGAATTACCATACGTTTGGCTTGGACCATCGGACTTGCCGTAGTCATAGGTTTCAGAAATTCAGCTTCATTAATGGCGAATGAACCGGAGGGAGGGGAGGGACGCCAAGTGGGGAGGGGGCCGGGGCTGTCCATTTGCTTGTTATTTTGTATATTTTGTGCAACAATAAACTTGTCATTTATTACATTCAACAACAGCCGTCCTGTGTCTGTTCAGTCATGTGTAGGAGTAATGGTGCTGGGGGTGTGATGTCAAAAACTGCAAGTGAAAATCACATTTTTCTATAACAGGGCTGTCAAACATAAGGCCCGCGGGCCAGAATCAGTCCGGCAAAAGCTCCAATCTGACCCATTAAACAGAAGATTGGAAAATGTAAAGAAGGATGTAAATTCGAAAATTTTTACTATGTTTTTAAGTTTTACGTATTTTCCACTTCCCCCTTGGCTAGTCGTACTGCATCACACCAAACTAAATAAGTAAAAGATAAACAATGAAATGACAGAAAGTTCCTGTTTTTTCACCACTATAGAAATGTAGGATTTTTATCACGAGCTTGCTGTAAAAACAAACAAAAGAATAAGAGGACATCATGTCAATTAACAAAACAAATGTTCAATTTATAATTTAGGTACATCCTGTATGATGAATTAACAGAACTTTTTCTGTCATTTTAAACATCTTTTTCTTACAATTTAATCCCAAAGCAGCATGTCTTTCGCATGTAGAAAAACTGAGATATGTTGCTGAAATTGCACTTCTTCTTTTTTTTATATTAAAAATGTGTAGTTAGACTTCTTCACACTGACAGGAAGAGAAGCTTCACTGCTCCAGCCCACTTAAGATCATAGCGGCCTGTACTCTGCACACAACGTAAAATAAACGTGACGTCCCCGCTCTAAGGTAAACTCTCAGTAACAGTTGTGTAGTCTGCGGCTTTAAATTACAGGAAATATTTGACTGGAAAGCAATTAAATGATTATATTCAAAGTCATTACAAATTTAGAATAAATCATAAAGTGTTAGTTACTTTTCAGTGTTTCCTTTGGTTTAACTCAGTCCAATGAAGACACCTAGTTACATGTGTGAGTGTTTAATGTAAAGAAACAGTTTCACAGTGTGTAATATTGCGTAGGTCACAGTGGTTTTGCAATAGTACCCACAGTGGGAGGGCAGGTGACTTTAATGGTGCAGGAATTGGTCTGTAACTGCAGGATGTAAACTCCAAATTTTGCACAAGAATGTAAATTTTTATTTTTTTTAACTAGAATTATTTTCCATCAATCCCCATGAATCTGTTAAAAAACTCTCAGAGTCAAGCTACTGCTCCTCCCAGTTGAAAGGAGTTGGGTGAGGCGTTTCAGGCATGTCCTACGCCGAGGAGGCCCTGCGCCAGACCCAGGACACGCTGGAGGTTACATCTCTTGGTTGGCTTGGAAAAGCCTCGATGTCTCCCTGGAAGAGCAGGAACTGGATGGACTGATAAAGAACACAATCCACTGCATAAAAAATATAAAAATGTTAAAATTGGATTTAAACATTTTAAATAAACCAATAAAAATTTTATTTTCATGACTAAAACAATCCACTGTTGCAGGCTGCAAGAATACAAATGGAAAAATCTAAAGTTTTAAACTTTAATGAACTTCAAATAAAAATAAAATATAATTTACTCGATATGCTGACCAAACCACGGTGCATCCTGAATTTGAAAAAAACAAAAAAACAAACAAGGCAAAGTAATGGAGGCTGAAATGTAACATTTAGACTCAATTCATACACTTAGCCCAACATAACTCAATGCCAAGCAAGAAGGTATCTGATGTAATGTTGCAAATGCAAAATCTTCAATCGGCACATGAATTTTTAGTTTTGCTTTAGCCACGGTCAGCTTGTCAGAAGGAGACACACCTGAGTCCTGAATTAATGATTTGTATTAAGTATTCATTAATGAACATTACTGTGTTGTAGCATATCAGTCTCCCCACCGAGAGCTACTGCAGGATGTATTCCAGTCACTCACCACAAGGGGGCAGCAAACGTCTTTATGAAAGACTACAAACCAACTCAAACTGCGCCTTCTCTGCTTGTTCCCATCAAAACGGCAGAAATGTAATTCACCTCAGCACAAGAGCCCTATCAACACTGACTTTGGCAGCGTGATGAACATCAAACAGTTCACGAGGTAATTCATGCGGTGCTCCAAATAAGCAGTGCTGTTGAGCAATTAAACTTCAGGTATGGTGCGGCACCTGTTATGATGAATAAGCTGCAGGAACATTCAGCTGAGAGGTCAGTCTGACTGAGCTGTGCTGTAAGGTGTGATTGTTGGAGGGTGTAAAGTAGGGCAGGAGATAGGAGAGCTTGTCAGAAGTTATATGGAAATGAGAGCAGCGGGCTGCAGACACTGAACCATGTTATGGGATCAAATTCAACAACAGCTTGAACAGAAAAGAAAGCGGCTGTAAGAAAATATTATAGGCTGTAAATATCAAAGTGGGCTTATCAGCTCATCCTACTGTTTTCTAGATCGCACCCTTTGAAGCCTCGGCGTGAGTCGACTGAGTTATAAGAAAAACTCCACAAAGACCAAAACCCACTTTGTGTACTGAACTGTAAACGTGATTATTTCATGGCTGAAGTTGAGCACTTTATCACAGGAGTCTGCAAAGATTTACTCAGTCGTGGAGCATACTTGCCAACCTTGAGACCTCAGAATTACAGAGACATTCAAAAGGGCTGTGGGGGAGGGGTTGTATACATATACATATACATATATATACACAAATATAAATAAGTTATAAATAAGTTAAATGTCGCAGTTATTATTGTCTGGCCGGAAACAGCGGGGGTGTCCACATTCAGAAGCTGTGTCCACCTGAGGACCTTGCCTTTAAGTGACTTATATATATCATGTTTAACCTGAGTAGCGAAAGACGGCGGGGGTTTGAAAACGATGTGCCAGGAGTTTGCTGTTCCGTCGGCTCAGATATTTGAAGTTTACGCAGCTACATTCTCGCTTGAAAATATGTTAAAAGTTTATTTTGCAACCCAGAAAGAGTAATAAGAGTAATATTAAAACTAAGTAGCTGCAGTAGTAGTAGCCATTGTTGGAAACTGGAATTGGATGGGCCAATCTGGGATATGGTTTTTCAATTTTGTTATCCGGGTGGAAAATCGGGAGAAATTCGAGAGAAATCCGGGAGAATGGTGGCTCCGGGAGATTTTCGGGAGGGGCATGGAAAAATCGGGAGGGTTGGCATGTATGCTCGTGGAGTCAGCCTCAAGTGGACATTTCAGGAACTGCAGAATTACAGTTTGTTTAATTTTTTTCAGCTCTGGCAGCTGCTGCTTAAGAAATACAGACAAAATGATGTAAATGTGTCTCATGCATAGCCATGCATTTCCCTGAGTAAATTCGGCAAATTCTAGGAAGAAATTATTAAACGTCAGATACAAAGTTTTCTTTATTTCTGGTAAATGTACTTTTCTGCTATACGATGGAAATATCAAAACACAAAAACCAGGAACCAAATATACTGGTAGTTCCCAAAAAGTTAAACCCTTTGCTTCTTTCATAGTAGGGGAAATACATTTCTGATCCCCTCCTGAATTCACAAGTTTGCTCACTTACTAAGAAATTGAACAGTCTCTCATTTTTTTGGATGTCAATGGAGAGCAACAGAATATCAACCAAAAATCTAGAAAAAAACAAAACAAAACACAGTACTGGGAAAAACATTGCTCCTCTTCTACCCTGAAATCTATAGCATTTCTCTTCAAACCACACAGTTTGAAGAGAAATGCTGTGTGTGTGTGTGTGTGTGTGTGTGTGTGTGTGTGTGTGTGTGTGTGTACGTACGTACTTCTATCCATGGGTCTGGCTTTGGCTTCGTGCCCTAACTGCCATGTAATAAATAAAGAACCAGTGTCTCATTTTACTTCCCTAATGTCAAATGTATTCAAATTTAGAGGTTAATGAATCCTTCGCAGCTACTTACCGTCTTTCAACAGACCATGCAAATAACAATTTAAGAGAAAGTCACATCAGATACTTGAGTGAGCACCAAACTGTAGTTGTATGTTAATTAATTGCTGTTAGTAGTCTGGGATGCACTGGATTCATCCATAAAGACATCTTTGATAACACAATTTATAATAACACAAATTGTTAAAACATGTAAATAAATACTTTTCTGGGTTTTTTGCTTATTTATTTAAACGATGTCTCCGTTTGACATAAACCAGCAGAGCTTACAGAGTCATCTCAGATATGGAAATGTCCTTTTCAGTTAGATTCTTTAAACAAAGTTATCTCAGATAACTCAAAAAGTTCCCCTGAAATGTTTTGCAAATTCCCCTATTACTTTGTTGTTTTGCTCTCTTCCCTTCCGCACGACGGCCCGGCCCCCGACAGATCAAGTACTAACCGTTAACTGTCCTCAAGGCGAGAGCACCTTATCAGCATAAATGAGCGCGATACACGTTCAACAGTGGTTTCCCTCCTCTGGGTTCACACGCGGCCTTTCACTGAACTTGGACTCTCACTCACTCACACACACACACGCACACACACACACACGCACACACACACACACACACACACAAGTAAGCATTTTTCCCGCCCACTCTGTCGTTCCCTCTCTAACTAGTCCTGGCATGGCTTACTTCATATCAGCAGACAGTCATTGTCCTCGCGGGCCACAATGTAAATCAGCCTGAGCGGCGTCGGAGTGGTTAGCAACTGCTCTGTTGTACAAATGTGCTGACCAACTGTGCTGAGCAACAGTTCTCTCTGCTCTTTAACAAGCCCGTACATGCCTGAATGTGCAAGCGCGACATGAGGACAACCGTTCTGTGGCAACTTAACATAAAAGATTCAGCGATAATTTAATGCATTCATACTTCAAATTTGCAGCTTTTAGTAAAGCAGGACAAATACATTTAACACAATGTTTGCCCTGCACATGGCAGCCTATAATCACACAATATCCTTTTGAAGAGGAAGTTAAAACTCCTTTCAAACTTCACTGTACATGTTTAAGCTTGTGATCTTAGCGCAATCTGTAAGAGTAGCTTTGCGTTATTCAAAATTACTACTACTACTTATACTACTAATGAATCTTATACGTGGCCTTCTGTCTGAAACAACCCATTTAAGCGCTCTTCCATCTCTCCTCAAGCCAGCTTTGTAAAAAACGCTCAGTAAAAGTAAAAAAGCATTACTTGACACCACTTTACTTTGTTCTGATTGGCTGTCCCTTGTAAATACAAAGTGGGAGTGGCTATGTACCTAAAATGACTATATTTGGGATATCCACTCTCACTGATGTCATACGGAACCAACACTTGAAAAAAACTAAATGAAGTGATTAAAGCGGTCTGCTTTTTTGTAGATTACTTTTACATTCACTGACATCATTATTTGCACTGAACAATTGCACCAGTGTACCAAATATAAGATCTAAATAAGGAAAAGTTTAATAGCCTTTTTAAAAAAAACAGAGCTGTGACAGAGCTCACTGCTGTGCATGTGTGGAGCTGAGCTGCAGTATCGCCATCATCTGGTCTGTATCGACACAAATGCGTGTCTATAGCTAACAAGGCTCACGTTATTAAAAGACATTTGAGCACCGAGTATGAAACCACATGAAAATCTTATACTGCAGAAGAAACAACCCAACAGTGTTCCAAAATGACCGAAATGTCATTTCGATCCAGCGACAGGGTAACGGGCTGTCGGGGATCACTGATGCACAAGGGGAGCAAAGGCTGACAGCGGTGGTCCGATCCAACATTTTCAACTGTAGCTGAAATTTTAAAAAAAGACATTTATTCTGGTTCTGATAGAAAGATGTCAGAATACACAGAGCATCACAGTTTGTTGCAAATGGGGCTGCATAGCTGCAGAGCAGTCAGGGTGCCCATTCTGATCCCTGCTGAAACGGTTAAAAGCACCAACAATGGGCACGTGAGCATCAGAACTGGACCTTGGAGCAAAGGAAGAAAGTGGCCTGCTTTGATGAATCAGTGTTTTCTTTTACATTGTGTTTATGGCCATCAGAGGCGGCATGATGGTTTGGACAATATGTGTTGTAAACACACATATGTAAACAATGTGTTTGAAGTGTTGACTTGGCCTCGACACCTCAAACTCACCTGATTGGTGTAAAACAGAAACATGCATTCTAAATTTATACACCTGGCACATAGAAAACGTAACTGAATCCGTGAGGTACAAAAACTAATGCACAACTGTACTTGTTTATAATCAGCAGGGCACACTGCACAACTTCTCTTCCTTGGATCAAATATCACACATTACTGTGTCTACTGTCTTCCGAGTACACAAATATTTCTCAAGCAACAGGCTGACAAATTGCACAACACCTATATCAAAGTCTAATGGGAAGAACAAAACAAAAAACAAACAAAAAAAAAAATCTAAATATTTGTGCCTGGGTATGCAGGGAGTTCTGTTAGGCTGTCCACTGGAGGAAAAGGTCACTAGAAACCAATACAGAGGTGCTTCAAGTCATCACCTTTATCCTTTAATGAAGGACTCATCTCCTGAGGGGACTGATGTCTGTCAGAATAACACTGTCCCCATCTAAATGTAGAGTGTGCAAACTTTGACCCAGATAGGAGATTTTGGACCAATGTGTAAGTCAGTGCTCTCCACCACTGTCATCAAAAACCTAGAATCAGAGAAAATGTTTAGGAGACTGACCTCTGGAAAACATGCACGTCTTTGTGCTGAATCGCACCAAGAGCAACTCAGAAGCAGTATGCTGAATCTGCACAGGGTCTTTTATTTTGAAAATGCTGCCCTCGTGTCTGATTTTCCACCCTTCCCGCCTGCTCTGTGCAAAGCACACCTTCCAGGGATGCTTATAAAAATGCGCCGTGGTGCATTTGGTGGAACCGAAAGCAGCTGCAGTGACTGCATCAGGACCAGAATGCAATGCAGCTACGTTCATTGTATTCCTAGACGGATGTTTCATCCTGCCAATAGACATCCTGAAACTCGGACAATCAATGCCAGGAGACATTTTTAAGCTGCGCTGGCCATGCACAGTCGCCCCGGACCTTACTAGGACTACAGGCTGTATATGCGAGTTACACATAGTGGGATGTAAAAGAAGTCAAAGTTGAGTTGCATTAATGCTCAACTGTGTCTAACAGGCAGTAGGGGGAATCTAGAGAACTCTATGGGTAAAACACCCCTCTGCTTCGTGCCCCCTGTAAACACTGACCCGATGACTTTATGATGTTAAAAAAAACAAAAAAAACAAACTAGATTCAAGTCTCAGTGATTTGTATCGTGCTAAGAAGATCATTTTGCAAATTATGGCTCTCATTAAAGTTAGTAGAGGTATTAGAATATCTGCTTATTGATACAGGTTGTAATGCAGAAACTGATATTTCAATATACTGAAACAAAATATTTTGGAGTTGTGAAGTATGTGTGTGTTGTGCTTAATATGTTTAACGTCTTCATATAATAAGGCGCTTTGATAGGAACTGCATGAAGTGGCGTGTGAAGGAGCGCACGTGTGTGTGTGTGTACGTGTACAACAGCTGTTATTGGCATACACGCCATCTAATGTTACACTGGGTTTTATAACACACTTACATAAAAGAGCCATGTGCTGTTACACACACGCACACACAGACATACAATAGCACAGTTTTACAACATTTGTAAATTAATACTAGAGTTCCAACTCTTTAACTTATAATTAGCGCAGGTTTAAAAGTTTATATATTATTATTTGTATTTTAAATTTGCACCAATTTCAGATCAACAGCTACATGTTTATCTTTGTGGCCATGAGTGAATATGATCTCACCACTCTGACCACTTCACTGGTAAATCCGAAAGCGTGGCGATGTCAGTAAAATCAAAATAAAAAAGGATTCACACAGGAGTAAGTTGAGTAAATTAAGTCATATTTACAAATGAACACAGAACACAAATCTTTAAATAAAGTTGCAAAATCAGAGATTAGACTTTCCAAACTCTAAGATCAACAAGCTTTAGCTGATGCTCCTCTTTGGAAGAGAGAACAATTGGCCTTGAATCCCCAAAAGCTTCGACTACACTGCTTGTCTGCTCATTGATGGTCAAGCTGTGCATGGTTGCAGTTGTACAATTAATGCTGTGTTTATGTCCTCCTAATGAACAACCAGGAAAGTCCACAAGTCCAATAAAGGGGAAAATTGAGTGTATATATAAAGCCAGACAATATTCCAGCACAGAGACCTTTGATCACAATGGGTTAAATAACTTGTTGTATAGTATTCAGACTAAAAGTAAAGACTGTTCATTTAAGATAGTAGGTGCAGCCCTATGCTGTCACAGAGTCCTGGTGAGCAGAGTAAGGACGATTTAATACAATGCACCGACTGACCTTCACCCTGGCAGTGAAAGCGTTAAGCTCTGCATTAGGGGAGGCTCCCAGCTCCGCCCACCTCACATCTATTTGCATATCAGGCGGGAAGCAGAGGCTCTTTGTTGCTGCTGAGCGCAGCCAAAACCCCTCCCACAAAACACCGCACTGGCGGGAAAAAGCCGGCTACAGCGCTTAACTCACTGACAATGGCAATGTGCGCACACACACACCCTTTGTCTCACACTCTGTACACTGCAGAGAGTACATTGCTCCCAGTGCACAGATACGTCCAATGAAAATAAGCACACAAACACGCATGCTTACACATAACTGAGAATTAGGCTGCTTTGATAGTCCTTTATGAGCCAGCACACCCATTTCCTGCCTAAGAGCAAAGGTGAAAAGTAAGTGGACAGACACACAAAAGAGAGGAAAGATGGACAGCAGTGTGGAGAAGAGTGAGAGAGACACACACACAGACCCAAGAAGTGTGAGGACGGAGACATTTATGAGTCCAGCCAGACACAATACATCAAGTGCAAACAGCTTTATCTAAAAATAAGAGCACCATGCATACAATACGTAACAATAGAAAATGGGCAAGCACTGCCCTGGGAAAAAAAGAAAGGAGTTCACTGGGTTGCTGGAAAAACAGGAAGGCATGTCATGCTCTGCACTGGGGAGGGTAGAAGAAAAAGGAGAAGGAAAAAAAGTACAGAGCAGCCCCCGCATTACATAACCAAGGCAGGAAATATGCAGCAGAGAGCGAGAGAGGACAGACAGAGAGACTATAGGGAGCCATGCATAAGCTGCACCTATGACACTTTCCTTAAAGGCTTTTCACATCTTATCACATCTCCTCCTCTCCCTTTCCTTCTGTCTCTCTTTCGTGTACTGCGACCACTACAGGAACCAGACAGTGTGACACAGAGACGGAGAGAGAGAGAGCTGCATGAACTCAGTGAACCTAGTTCCTCCCTATAGACACACACACACACACACACACACACACACACACACACACACACACACACACACACACACACACACACACACACACACACACACATAAATAAATGATGTCTGCACTTGGCTCTGGATGCATACATCACATTGAAATGTTATAAAACAGCATCTCAGGATTAGGCTGCAACAACACTCATCCCTCACTGAGTAGCTCTGGCCATGTGTGTGCAATTCATAATGCATACAGGTGCAAACACGCAATTATTACACCTATACTGCAGGAGCTACAAACACATGCAGTAGCCACAGAGGTAAGAAGCGACTGCCTTGCATTTTGTTGTGGTACTTGTAATAGAAAACAAGACTAACACATTCGTGCACGCACACACACACACACAGAACAACACAATACGCTTTTATCTTATCGAGTCACACCTTGCAGTGTTGTGTTTCTCACAGGTTTGTGAAACTCCCTTTGTCCTCATCCTTATATGCATGGAAACAGTGTGGCCCCAGCTCGCAAGCAGGGATTCACAAACACACACATACTGATCTTTATTGAGAAAAAAGATGTCAAAGGCTACAAATGTGAGCTCCTAGCATCTTCTCTGCTCGCACACTGAGCGGCTCACCGCCTGATAGTTGACCTTTTGCTGGTTTTAACCGTCTGCGCCTATAGTGTCAACAAAAGAGATACACATTCTCAGACAAGTCCTTCACACGCCACAAAACGAGATTAAAAAGGCTGTGTGGTATCTATTATTTTGCCCCCCCGGCAAAGACTCGGCCTTCTCTGGTATCTCCAAGAATTCTCCGCACAAGCAGAACTGATATTTCTCTTCATTTCAACAGTGACTTTGGCTACCACCTATCTGATTAGATGCTTGCATGTCTGCCTGTGTAGATACGTGCAAGCATTTTTTTTCGTCTCGCCAGAGCCAGATGGCAGAGAATGTTTAGTCAAACGGGATTAGAGATTAGGATTAGGTGGACTTCAAATTACCTAGATGCACAGTCACTGGGTGACACACTACTACAAGCAGAGCTCTGAGAAGCCCACAAAGCTCAAATACAGACGTCCATTGAGCTCAATTAGAGGACAAACTAGAGAAATTAATGAGGAGAATGATTAAAAATAAAGGTCTGACTGGTTAAAAAGACAGTATCACAGTTACTTTACAAGAAATCATCAAAGGAAAGTTTACTCAATTTCTTTTATTAGGAAGTTCCTTGAGAATAGTCACATAGCTATCTCTATGCTATGCTAATTAAACAGCTACTGCCTGGAGCTAATCTTAGCATAAAGACTGAAAACAGGCCGCTTCTATTTATAGGTGAAAAGCACCAACAGAAAGTGCCGCAGGAATGAGCTGGGAAACCAATCTAACTCCAGTTGACCCACTGTTGGTCCTAAGCACTGGGCATTAGGCTAATTAGGTACCTTAGCTAAAAGCTTTTACCTCTAAAAGCTTTTAGCTAATCTTAGCGACCACTCTTAAACCAGTTGGAGAATACTCATTTTTACCTTGTGACTGGAGGTTGGCAGGGGGTCGTGACTAGTCTCAAGGCTTGCGCAAGTGAGGCCTTGATGTTAGCAGTTCATCTACCACCATGTTGGTTTTGTAGAGCTATATTTTGACGTGAGGACCAGTGCTAAATTATCAGCTAATGCTAGCAAACTTGATTAACATCTGCATCCAGAAAGTACTGCAAAACACAGACACCTACTCATAGGGCTGCTCAATTAATTGAATTTTAATCTAAATTATGATCTGGGCTTTCAACGATCATTAAAAATGACTGAGCCGATTATTATCACCTCCCTCGTGCTTTACTCTCGCACTGCTCCTGTAGCAAATCGAGCGCATCTCTCTGCGTTTCGAACACGCGTCACAACAATTAAGAGGACCCGAGGGAAGCTTGGAAAGCTAAGCAGAAGTTATTTGGAGAGGAGAGAGTGACTGTCGTTGGTTGAAAAGAGAGGTTAAAAAAAAAAAACCTTCAGTGGTGTGGAAACATTATGGGTTCGCGGAGTCAGACGTGGATCAAGTAGACATAGTGTGTAAACGTTGCTACGGTGTCGTAGCTGCACCACAGAGCTACACTGCAAAGTTCACTAAACATAGATGTTTACATTTTTCATTTATTTTTTATATTGCAAACATTTGCACTGTTATCAGTATTTGCACATTATTTTATATTATTTTTGACAATCTTTAAAGCCATTATTCAATACATTGTTATTGTTAAATAAATATTGTCAAATAATCGAGATCTCAATTTCAGTGAAAATAATCGTGATTATCATTTTTGCCATAATCGAGCAGCCCTACCTGCTCATTACTGCTAACAGCCTAATGAAGTACAACATTTTCAGTCATCAAATCTGAAGCAGAATCCTTCTGCCTGTAGCGCTGATAAAGCCGGGTTATTTGTCAGATAATTCCAGTAATAATGCTCTAAAAGGCACTAGCAGCAAAAACACGGTTGAGAAGTCCAGTTCAATGACTTCAATGACTCCAATTAGTGGAGAGAGGCCTTGAAGAAACCCAAACATTGTATTTAAAAGTTTCCTAGCCTTGTCTTTCCCTCCTTTAAATTGTCAGCAGCCTCCTTTCAGTGTCTTAACAGTACAGATGGAGTGCACCTTAATCGAAGAGTTTGGTTGGTCTAGAAACTGAAATTAACAGTACCTCAGCGGTAAAAATGCACTTACTGCTTGAAAGAAAAATAGACCAATCAAAATGTTTTCATGGGTATTATTCGAGGTGGCCAATTGCAGGTGCTTATGAACAACTAGCATGGAAACATACTTAGCCTCCACCTTTGGTAAACTGTTTAGAATCTCTTTCTGTTGAGCTGTCAGGCAGGCTAATATCAGCTCTGCTCTGGAGAGTCAGGCTACCAATGCGTGAGGTTGTGTGAAGTCTGGTTTATACCGTTGATTTACAGCCCACGCAGGAGGCAGTATATGGAGCACTAAAGGCCAAGGCCCCAAGGTGAACAGGCCAGACCAATGGACATCTTTAGGCTACCGCATGTACAGTTCCCCTATACTGGGCCTCATGTATGGGGCGGTATGTGCTCAGAGCATTTAAAAATACTGACTGGCTATGGTGAGGACTGGACAGAGAGAGGGAGAAGCAGAAAAGTGCTGAAACTGGGAGAATCATTGTATGGCTCACTAACTGATGCAGCTATGCATGCAAACACATGCACATACATAGGGTAGATTTAGAAGAAGGGTGGCAGCTACAGCTGCAGTACACCACCCCAGCCTGTTTCAAAGCTTTAATCATTCAGTGCGTGCATCGATGACACGTTGCTTCACAGTGTGCACATCGCTAATTAGCCTTGTGACTGTGGATACTGGCATTCCAGTCAAGGTGCTTTATGTCACCGAATTGCGCAAGCTTGGCTCTTAAATGTGAGGTGATTCAGTGGTGCTTGGAGGTGCCAAGCCAGACTCGCTGAGCCACTCAAGATAACTACACACCATGTGTAAAATTACTAAAGAAAATGCGAGGCATTTAACAGCACGTTGGATGCCTGACAGTAACGCTTTTTCCTCATTCAAAGATCCCTCTCGTTGGTTTTTTGTCATTACAGAGATCACCAAGATGAAAAAAGTACTGCAGTGGAAAAAAATAGAGCCATAGCTGATTCGAAATGGACAACAGAAGGAAAGAAAAACAAACCATCCAAACAGAGGAGTGGTTATAAAAACCAGACACGAGCCGTACAGTGACCTTTGCTATCACTGTGACTCCCGTACTGTATGGTAATACCCCAGTAAGCTGGAGGCCTGACCCAGTTTGGAAAGAGAGAGAATGTGGAACACAACTCACGCAGACAGACGCACACTTCCAGCTATTATGCTGCTGGAAATATTTTTAGCCATGTGGATGAGGTCAACTTCTGGGAGCCTGTGAACTAAACTCTGTAATTCCTCAGACTGTAAGACCGCAACTGAAAACTTAAAGACAGAGAGCGTTAACGCAGGAGCAAGGTGAGGAGACGGAAAAGCACCGCCAAAGAAAGCCTCTGGAGCAATGCCAGGTATTGTGGCTTTACAGCGGGGGGAAGACACGCCTCGGGTTGAAAGCGGTACGGCACGCTGCCGGATAAACAAAGACCTGCAATCACCGCTGTGAAAACACACTCCTCTCACAGCCTGACCTGCTGGTGGTTTACACCGTCGTCAGGGCTGAAATGAGCTCGGCTGGGCTCCACTCAGGAGATAAACCACGCCAATCAGGTGACTAGTGAACAAAAGACCAGAAACAACATATTTCATGAGTGTAAAATGAGGTGGCAGCCGGCAAACAAAGGACCAAGCTCAGTGCTGTGTCAGCAGGCCAATGAGAGCTCAATGAGACCAAGGTTAAACTGCTGCTGTCACATCGAGAGACCCCTGAAATCCAATTTTGTGCTTTCTACTTCTCGTTTGAGTGGCATAAAAGCACCGTCACTTGGATAAATACAATTTAGACTTCCTAGGATTATGAAAACAACATAATTGGGATCCAAATGCTTCTTTCCCAAAAGTCCAAACTCGAGCCAAGATGAGAGAAGGAGAGCGTCCGATCACCTAAAGAAGTTATCGTCAGGTAAACCTGGGGAAGGACTCGTTATGTCATCGAGGGTCTCTCACCTGACCACATGGGGTGACGTGTGAGTTGGTTGGCAGTCCATCAGGGTCTCTGCATGGCTGCAGTCTCCTAAAAGACCCGAGTCTGCTGCAGCTTGGCTCTGTCTTCCACAGTGGGTGGAGGCTGGAGGTCCACAGCTGTCTTTACTGTCAATGCTATAGCGTTAAGTCCGTGTCCCCCCGATTTCGCCCCCTAAACGTGTATGTAATTAGTTCTGTTTGTCTGTAACGGTGTAGCATCCACAGTTTTCAAGATATCATCTTCAAGTTTTGCGTGATGGTAGACCCCAAAACCAGCACGAGCTGTTCAGTAAATCAGCAAAAACTTCATATTACCCACAATCTTTTTTATGGATCATTTACCAACTTCACAACAATACACTAGGCCTCAGCAGACAACAGTATCTATGTTGGCTAAGCATTTGACCTTGACCTTCATTGTTAGTGCGCGCTCTGAGTGCTCATTTCATTTGAATTCTCTATAAAGTTTTGGGAAATTCCAAAAAGAGACTTTTTTTTTCCAGTTTAATAAAAATATGTTTAATAATAAAATATTTTACGTCACAAGATTACAGGTTCGGAGCATGAGCTGAGAAAACTTTGGGAGTTTATTTGAAATAAAGGTGACCGGGCCTAATACTAACAATCTGTCCTGAAGCCTGAAATGCTGACAAACTAGAGAGTCCATAGCAGTGGTATATACAGCACAGTCTTAAAAAATAGAAAAATAAACCTCTCTTAAAATTTACATTAGATTTTCAGGCAGTGTTAAAAAATAAATTATGATTTGTTTTTTTTATTCTTTGCCTGCACACGCCATAAATCATGTACTTCATTCACTTCGGTCTGTGTTGCTACTGGAAAGAAAAAGAAAAAAAAATGCTGCAAGAACCTGAAGCTCGAGGGCTTCAGCATCTATGAAGGAGGGATTTTTTGTTGGAATTCAGGAATTAATAAATAAATTCGATCCTATGGAAACCAGGAATTAATCATATAAGTACTGGATGGAGACCTGAGTGAAGATGGATGTGGATCAGAGTCAGTGCAGGCTTTTTAAAGAGTCACTGGTACTTCCTCATGTGTCGTCCCAGAAGAGTCCTGATCACCGCTGCCCGGAGCAACAGTATCACAAGAGTCTTTTAAAAGAGTCTCTGCTGCAGAGTCGGAAGGTGCGCTGGTCCTCTGCGACTGGTCACAGGATGGATCGCACTTCCTCTTCTTCCTCACATGATAGTGATGCTTCTTGGATTTCAGGTGAGCTGCGGGTACAGAGGATAAACGACACGCCTTGGATATATTTAGCAAGACAGACAGAGAAACAGACCAAGTCACCAAGAGGCCAAGTCACAAGACTTGGTGCAACAGGGCCCAGAGGTGATCAGGTGAGCATGTAGAGAAAAGAAATCTGTTTTTGGCACTGGGCATGAATCTCCACAGAATCTTAAGGCAGCGCTAAACAGTCAAATACATAACATGGTACGACTTCTTTAGTACTTCTCAGTTTGCTTGTCCTCGGTGCTTTGATGAACATGTTAGTATCGTTAGCAAACGTCTATATTCACATTCAGCTTCCCCCCCCCCACATGCTTATGCCTCACCTGTCCACTCCAGGTCACCGATGATCACTTTGTCACACAGGTCACACATGTGGTGGCTCCGCTTGTTTCTCTGCTCCGCCCCCTGCGCTCTGACTGGTGCAATAGCTGGCTCCTCATGCTGAGAAGTGGAGCGAAAAAAGTCTGTTTTTTTTTTAAGGTTTTAAATCTGAAAAAAATATTTATGATGTGCTAAAACAAACTTTTAGGGAACAAAAAAGGGAACGGAAGCAGAACATCGGATAGGCAGCAGAGTAAAGCATGATTTATGGTCCCATAAATGTGCCCGATTGTGTGATCCTCCGAGATCTTGTAATGGAGAGACGTATGAGTCTACGGAATGCTGAATGGTTGACAAGTGGCGTTCACTGGGATGGGTGAACCGTGGAAAAACAAGCAGTGTGGTAATGCTAAATATCACAAGCAAACAAGTAACCTAAATTCGGCTAACAGCAAACGTGTTGCAGAAGACAATTTTATACAAACAAAGGCCTTTTTTCCTTTTTCAACCAAAGAACAAACTAGACTTTGACATCGAGGTCACTGAGATTCAAACATTTTTAATAGTTTCATCCGTGATGTCAATTTTAAAATTCTACGTTGCCTCGTTCTCAAATTATATTATTCACAAACTCGGGTGTCCACACCACCCGCCTGGCGGTGTGGCAACAACACGCCATCGTCCTTTGACAACTGAAGGACAAAAAAAGAATTAGGAAATCGCAGAAAGGAAAAATAAAAAGAAGTAAAATTAATAAAAATGGGACAAAAAAAAGCCCAAATAAGGCAAATCCAAGGAAGAAGGGCATATGCTCAAAAGGAGGAATAAATAAGAGCAAACAAGGAGAGGAACACACTAATGGCAAAAGGATGAAAGGAAGGAAATGTAAAACCACAAAGTACGCAATGAAAAGATAAAGAATGATAAAGAGTAGCGAAAGGAACTGAAGTAAAAGAGAAAGATTCCACAGCACCAGATGAAAGCAGCCAACAGGAAGCTGCCACTTTAGACTGCTGAGGCCCCACCTTACTGAGGCTGTCCAGTATCTGCAGTGCAGGGTCCAGCACCGTCTCCTCCCACCGTGACACGTCCGTCACATCCAGGCCATACACTGCAGGGATGTTGTCCCCTGGTCCTGTACACACATACACACAGAAAGGTCAAAAACACACACTTATACATTTGACAAGGACAACGAGGACTTGATTTGATATTGGATTCAGTGTTTCCAACGATTTATTTTTAATAAACAGGTGGAGGGGAAAAAAAGCCTTGACAAAAAAACTTTCAGACCTCTGACAGTGACAGTGCTCATTGTACACAAATAAATAAATAAATATATAAATAAAACAATGAAGCTCCGGAGGGTCTGTCTGCAAACTACAACGGCTGAGACAGGCCAGTTCAAACTGGGTAACGCACAGGAGCGGCGATGTGCTGGAGCCGCACCCTGAAGCTCCATCAACCTGCTGACTCACACTGGCTCGATAATGTCTCCCCCCTCCTTCCTCCCACCCTCGTGTCTTGTGCGCCGTCTCTCTTTCTCTCCCGCCATCAGTCTCGCTTCAGCTTTCACTCACTGTCTCACCCTCAAACTCTTCCACCCCCGTGTTTCTATTTTGCATCAGTCAGCAGTCTCCGGGCCAGGCCTCGGGAACGCAACGGCAGCACCAGACCTTGCCCCGCTCCTGTCTCTGTCTATCCCAGCGCTCGCCTGCATCCAGAGCCGCTGCCCTTCAAGGCGTACCGTGGAAATTTAGATCGGTGCAACTTGCAGAGAGTGACTTCTAACAGATGCAACTTTTTAATGATTAAATAAATGAGCAGGAAAACAGAAAAAAAGAAAAAGAGTCTGAGCTCCATTTTTTGACTCTTTCGTGTCAGTGCACATTACGACACATTGTCACACAAGTTGTCTTCACTTTCTCCTTTTATTGTACTAAAGAGTTTTTCCTCCAGATGGTTAGAAAATACAAACAGACGGGGTTTTAAATGACATTCAAAGCTAGCTAGATGGTTATCTTTTCAAGGAATCAAGGTTACGACTGCGGTCTGAATGCACGAGAGAGGCGCAAACTCTGAGGCTGTACTCAGACACGACGCAGCGAAAAGAAACCAACCTGACTCCAGACGAGACAGCAGCAACCATGACTGAACAAACGTGCAGGTGCAGCAGAACCTTATTTCAAACCTTCTTCATGCTAAAAACTGGAGCCTACATTACCCAGAATACAACTCGACAGCTTACAGCTCGGGGATTTGGTTGTGCTTTTGCGCCTTCATGTTCGGTTCGGTTGGCTGAAAGGGAAAATTTGCGAAAATGCGTCGGAAAGCCGGAGAACATTTTTGTCTATAAGTTGCCAAGCTTACAGAAAAACATGGTGGATGGCGGTAAATGTTAATGAATGGGTCAAATGTACAGTACTGTGCAAAATCCTTCCATTAAAAATAAAAAAATAAAAAAAAATCTGCTTCCAAGGAGCCAGACATTCGTGTAATTGTTTAAAGTGGTTTCGAGGAAATGGTTCTCCAGGCTTTCTGGAGCTCTCTCAACACTTTGGACAATGTTTGCTTTTCACCTCAACCACTGGCAACCTCTGATTTTGCCTCATATACTGCATTACCCTGCATGTTTGCAGGTCACAGTCACTGCAACCGTTTCCCTTTTTTCCATCAAAACACAACAAAACCACATTGCATACTTCTGCATGCAATGCATATAATTTTTACATTGAATGCAATTTAAAAAAAATAAACGTTAGACTGTCGACACCTTAAACACAAAGGAATAATATATAACACATCATCTCTGTAGCCACTCCATTATGTTAGAAAAGGTTAGAAAAACTCATTCTAAATTAGGCAAACTGGACAATCTACAGAACGCGTGAATCTGGGGTTGTTCTGGTTTTCCAACTTTGGTAACTCAAAGTCTGATTAGAATATATGTGTGTTAAGCTCACACTCTCAGGTAAGCGAATCCCATTAACCTATAAAGCGCTGTTTGCCAACTCAATTATGTCTTAATCCTTTCTACACAAAGTCAACTGTGGATTTGAGGGCAGCAGACATCCTATAGACTGAACTCCACTGGGAGCCGTCTGGGCCTCCATTATCACAGAGAGACACAGAGTCCTGACTGTATGACTAACAGTGTTGACTTTGTCAGAGGACTGACTGTGGCGCTGTGTGTGTGTGTGTGGGAACAATGAGTCCCCATACAGCCACACCCGGCAGCTCTACACTTACAATTCACTCTTGGTACAAACTGCAGTTCAACTGCCACTGGGTGAAATTTGCATATTGTAGGCTTAATCTGCAGTCAGCGATTTAAACACGTGACATATTTTACTCTTTCATGCTGAGACCAGCTGTGCTTAAATTAATCTGACACAAGGTTCAAATGCAAAAACAAACAAAAGGCTCCTTAATAGCAGAATCTCACCCTGCACCTGCATCATTTGGCTTCACAGCATGTGTTTTTTCCCCTCCTCTTATCTGTGTGCACCACTTATCCTCAAAACTTTGTCCTCAACTCAGTCGGGCTTGTCTGTGTGTTGTCAAACAGCAGTTACTGTTAATCAAAGCCTCTGATTCTATTTGCATGGTTCCTGCATGTGAGTGTGGAGGTAAGTCTTTTGTGTTGGCGGCACAATACCAGGCAGGTGGCGGCGGCAGCAAGTGTCACCTGGCGTACCTGCACCAGATGCAGAGTTGGCGATCTCGCCTTCAGGTTCTCTAATATTTACTTCACCTCAGCAGTGGGCATTCTGCGCCCTCCTGTTGACACTATCTGTTTCCTTACTTTGTGTTTTTATCTCTCTCAGCACCCTCCTACAATTCCCTTCTGCAGTCGCTAACCTCCCCCCTGGGCAGAGTGGAGCGGTGGTAAATAAAAGGGGAGATACTGTACGGTGGGCTGCCAGATGCTCCACAATGATTCTCGTTTGGGATCTGGTGAAATTTAACCCCGCTAATCCGCAACATCTCGAATGAGAGTTGATAAGAAATGCCGAAGGGACAAAGGGCGGGGTGGTCGGTGTGGGCGCGCGCACGCACACTTGGAGAAAACACAAAGCGTGAGCGCTGCCTTTCGAGTGCACAGGGGAGATGGCCTTGCCAACAATAAGGAGCAGAATCTGTCGCTGGGCAGCTGCCTGCCAGCGCCGGGTGTGTGCGCGCGTGTTGAAACAGTCGTCCACCTGTTGCAACAAGCGGGCGAGAAGTCATTTGCTGTGTTATCCTTGTGTTTGCTGAGTGAGGATGTGCGGCTGTGTGTGCTTTGCTATAAAAGCTCCGCTACCAGCCTCAGCGCGATGTCCCCTGGCCCAGCTGTGCTTCTTTGGCTGCCACCCACACTGGAACACCGCAGCTGCTGCTATTGACTCAACTGCCTCCTTCCCCTTTCCTAAAGTTCCTCTTCCACTTCTCGTCTCACTCAGCTCCGTCGTTTAACTGTTGTTTGTGATCGAATTTCTGAAGCAGGTTGAGTACGGCTGGTTCAAGTTTCCTTTGGGAGGTAGGGATCTGTAAAGAGTGGACTTTATTTCTGGGGATTTTTTGTGGAATGAGGGAATCTAAAGTCTAAGCTCTTTATACATTAAGCTGCATCCTCACACAGGAAGCATTCACAGTGACATGGTAACCTCAGATCACAGAAAGTAGGAGCAGAACATAATCTATTAGTGATGAGAAGTAAGCAGATTTTGAGAAAAACTTTATCTCAGCCTCAAGGTGAGCAGTTGAAACCGCTACCAATGAGAGCGCAGTATACTGGTGATTAATGCAGCTTATTTGCACACTCCTAAAGAGATAAACATTCTCTAAAGAAGTATTAGGTCCCCACATTTCCGGCTACCACAGACTGACTACAATCATATCGATCAATCGGTTACAAATGATCATGAGAAACATGGTGGATCAGCCCAACACTACACGGGAGAACCTTGTTAATGATCTGCAGGCAGTTGGGACCACAGCACCAAAAACACCAAATACTGAGTCGTGTTTTGCTTGGGGTTTTTTTCCACTCAGTGACACGCAAATTAATTTATAACTTTTACGTAATGTGTTTTTTTCCCCAGATTTCTGGTTGATATTCTGGCTGTAACTATCATAAGAATTAAATCCTGCAGCAGGATGAACATGTCATGTAGATTCACAAAGCTGAAACTGATCGTCAAACTACACCGAATCATTCAGGCCGTTCACCAACACTGGACACACCTCAGAGTCCAAGTGCAAAGTACAGTAGTGCGTTTCAAAGAGACGAGAGGAGAAGCGTGGCAAGCAAATCTGTAAATGCAGTTGGATCTTCCTAAAAGTTCTTTGACACATCGCTCAACAGCAAACAGCAGCCTCACACTCCACAGAAATTAAAGTGTGCGAGAGAAGCTGCCGCATTAACCGAAAAGTGCAGCGGAAGTCGCTTTGCTTTAATTAGCTGTGAAGTGTGAAGATAAGCTAAGAGTGCAGGCTAGCAGTTCCTGGACTTTGCATAAACAAGAGATCAACTTCTCGTAAGTGGAAAAAAACAACAAGTGGCACCAACTGTTTATACGGAAGACTTTAGCATCCTTCACCTACTTTTTTTTTTTTTTTTAAATGGGCAAACTATTTTGGGTCAGCATTACTGCTCTCACAGTTCATAGACCAGGAGTGGGGAAGTCCAAGCCTCAAGGGCTGGTTACCTGCAGGTTTTAGATATCACCCTGGGTCAGCACACCTGAATCAAATGATCAGTTCATTACCAGGCCTCTGGAGAACTTCAGGACATGTTGAGGAGGTCATTTAGCCATTTAAACCAGCTGTGTTGGATCAAGGACACATCTAAAACCTGCAGGACACCGGCCCTTGAGGCCTGGAGCTGGACACCCCTGACATAGACAGTGAACTGCCCAGATAGTTTTGAGGCTCAGACAATGGGACTGTGAATACAAATGGACAGAATTCATAAACCATTAAACCCCATAAAGGAGGCAAAATTACAAAAAAACCCCCCCAAAAACCTGGCAATGTCCAAATACTTACAGACACAACTATAAGTCACTCTGTGTTTTTCACAATGGCAGATGTGTTTTGTAATGAATGACTGTCTCTCCTGATTCACATGTACCCTGTGGCATTTGTATGAGCCACTGCGGCGTAGCGGTTGAATCCTCTATGACAAGCCAGTTATATTTGTTCTGAGGAGTAGAGACGAGTCTTTTTCTTATTACACCATCTCTTCCCCACCTCACCTCAGCAAAATAAGATTTTAGATTTCTCGTCAGCGTTTGACGTTTCCGCCTAAACATATCCTGCCCGTCTGCTGAGCGGAGGTCACAGAGAGGTCTCTTTGGCAACAACAACACAGTCTTGTTTTTATCCATGGTATGAGATTGCATTTATTTATTTGTGTGTGTGTGTGTGTGTGTGTGTGTGTGTGTGTGTGTGTGTGTGTGTGTGTGTGTGTGTGTGCGCGCGTGAGAGAGAGAGAGAGAGAGTTCATGAAGGTTTCACACTTGCTAGTGGACAAGGGTGTAAACTCACCCCACACCTGTTGCCTCAGCTGGATCAAATTACTCTCCCTTCTTTAACCAACCCAGCCGTCCATGTGCCATTCCTCTCAGTCGCCCTCCATCCATCCTTTACTCACTCATTTACTCCTGGGACTGAACGACACCTATCCCCCTGTTACTTAATGCTCACGAGGCCTTGGTCAAACTACACCTGCGTAACCTGGTTACAGGTGCTGTTTGCACTTGTATGCCTGCCTTGTGGGAGTTTTACTAAACAGAGGGAGCTGCCTCATCTGCATTAGATTCAGCACCTGATAAAAGGAATATAACCTCAGATTACTATGTAGTTTAAGGGTAATTAAATCAACTAATTAACTCCACCCCCCTCGCCACGCACACACTATAGGTGTACACCCACACACAGCCCCAAATAAAGGCAAGTCAAATTAAGCTTGATTTCTTCTAAGCTGGCTGACCTGGTGCTTAAATCCTCACAGCAACCAGAGCTGAGTCCATCAACAACCACGTATCCTGCTGAGAAGTATTTAAAGCACTGAACGCCCACCAACTCTCGCTCTGACATTTGCTACTAAACGTGAACCGTAAAACTGGGTTAAACTTATGCCTTCGAGGCATGTGATTCAGCCTACATATAAAGTCAGCATTCAGATTATGTTCTAGCTTCTTTAATCTACTTCATTGTTAGCCTGACTGAGGCTCTGTCGTTTTCAATTTGTCTTTCCCTTTGACCCACTAGTTTCTGCATGCCTGGGTTGGTCTGCGCGGACCCCAGCGACCCTGTTGCCCGCGTTTGTGTGGTCGGGGCACATTCCCAGCAGCTCTGTAACGCTTCAAGAGATTAGCCTGCTCAGCTGAGGCCTGCCGGCATCTGTGCGGGCATGTGTGGGACTCGGGCGAAACAGAAAAGGAGGTCAGCAGTCAGAGCAAGACAGAGAGGTCAACGGAGATGATGCAGAACAGAAAGGTGGATGAGAGCAAAACTTTGGTTAGGGGCATCCCCCAACCAGGGGTAGCATTACAGGGCTGTCCTTGGGCAAATCTTTAATTAATCTAATATGTGTGTTTTTACTATTTGAGCAGATGTGACTAACTCAGACCTTCCCCAACTCTCTTGGTTGGCTCCAACAGCCTGTAGATTGATTTATTTTCAAAGGAACTGGGTCAGATTTGACAATAAACGCCCCGCTGCCCTACAAGCCAACAGTATTCTGCTAGTTACTGACACTGAGAATTGACTGGATCCCAATGATACAAAAACTCCAGCTGTAAACAAAAGCTGATGCGCGTTACCTTTGTAATGCTCAAAGTGTGTAAAATCAAGTTAAAACTAAGAGTTATTTTACAATTTAAACAGTCTAAAAACTTCAGCATGTCTTTGAACTGTCACTTGGGAAAGCATCGTGCCAAAAATAGACTTTTTGGCATTTTTGGGCTTTAGAAAAAGAAGAAGTGATGCTCAAAAAGTAGGACATATACAAAACATTATTACAGCGTTTCCACGTGTCAGGAACAGGAGTCAAAGTATCATCAAGAAATTCAAAGTGAGCCACACAGGACAGAACAAGCCTAGGAGAGGCAGGAAGAGAAAGATTTCAAAGAATCTGGAAAGGAAACTAGTGAGAGATATGCCTAAAGACTCCAGAACCAATGCCAAACACAAGTGAATGACTTAATCTAGCTGGGAATTGTAGTCTCAAAAAAGACAGTCACTAGAAGCCAGCACAGGAATGGACTGTGAGGCTACAGAAGAAGAAAAACTTCCCTTCTCAGAAGCGACACCATCAAGCCAGACTGAAATAGCTAAGGCAGCCTGGAGAAAGATTATGCAATACTGGAATATTGCACATCCTTTGGTCAGATGAGACGAAACTAGAACTAGACGCTGCTTATGCTTACAGAAAGAAGGCAATCAACCCAAAGAACACCGCCCCCCTTAGTGAAACACGGTGCTGGAAGTATTATGCAGTGAGGACGCTTCAGTGCGTGTGGAACTGTAAATCTCGCCAAATAATTCTGTCCTGATCTGTAACAATGAAACACTTTACCATCTCTGCACAGACACCGACAAAAACAACGTCAATGGAGTCAACAGCAAGAACAACATGTTTCCAGAACCACACAAACAGAGAAGGTCATCCGGCAACACAGTCCCTCATGACTCAGCTTTTGCAGCAAAGCCACCCTACAAGGCTGGTGCATTGGGTAATTAAATATGAGCTTGTACATTCTTATCTAGTAACACGAAGGCCTTCTTCAAGCCATTTATCTGGTGCCTGTCAAAAAGGCTGTCCTTCAAATTCTTCCTTGTGATAACTTAACTGTGCAGTGTTTTGGTATTCGCAGCAAAAATCCTTCAAATGACTGATGTGTTTCTTCAAATGGAGTTCCTGGTAAATTTGTGTGTATTACCAGAAGAAACACGACGCCAGGGATGGTTTATCTTCACAACAAAGATACTTTCTTAGTATATCCGTTTGTCTAGTCACCCTTAAAATTGAGACCAATATCTTTATACTTTAAAAACTTTAGAAAGTTCTTGTTATCTGCTGTAACTTGTACACTCAACTCTTTGAAACAAAAAGAATAAATAAATAAAGCAAGCAAAAATGCAGTCCTCAGTAAATGCTACAGTAGACTACTGCTGCACATATTTCCAAGGGACTACTTTTTATAGCTACTCTTGGTCTGACTCAAAGAGATGTTTGCCTGATTGACGCTGTTCTTGCTCTGGTTTATATTTCTCTAATCCAGTGAATAAAAACGATCATGGTCCATAAATTTAAAAAAATAAAAAATACCAACAAAGTTCTGATCATAACATCCACAAATTTAACAAAACAAAAGTATTTCCTCTGAGACTTCATTGGATGGGAGGTTGAGGTCTTTGAGGAGAGCTAATCTCCTCTGCAGCCACCTGCATTTTCAGGCCTGATGCAGCAGACAGAGCACAGTCTAAGCAGGGTGTGTGTGTGTGTGTGTGTGTGTGTGTGTGTGTGTGTGTGTGTGTGT
>NW_005187431.1:4400752-4403572 GCF_000239375.1 Pundamilia nyererei | reverse complement strand
GTTATATGGATTGTCTAAAGGCAGGACACACTTAAAAGCACACACGTGAACACAAGTAGACAATCTTAGACAGATTACTGCATGTTTCTATGATTATAGCTGCAACACAGACAGACGCGTGCACACATGTGATGTAGTCCATATGGCGTGTGCAGCGGGTAGGCAGGCGGTCAGAAAGAGGGGTATTGAGGTTTAGGGCCTGGCGTGGCCTTAAGCCACTTGGGCCTAACAGGATTAGGAGGCAGGGTTACTGCAGGGCATGCTGCCGGTGGGACCAGGTTTCCTTTTCAAGGGAAGAGAGACGCACTACACACTCTGCTCTTACGCACTCTCTACACTTTAAACTGACTCACGGTGGCAAATCACCACTTTCCAATCTCAGGTTGATTTTGGCTGCGGTGGGCAGTCTTGTCCGTTCTGCAGTGGCAGCTGCTCTGGCAGGTAACCAAACACTGAAGTTCATTTCTATGCATTTGGAAGCACGGGGGGTTGAAGCTTTCACAGGTCTTAGCTGCAGGTGTGCGCTGGGGATGGATCTTGCAACATTATCCAATCACTACGTCACAGTAGAGCGCACATGCTGCATAAAATCAAATCTAACTTTGTCCCAGTGATTAAATGAAGGCTGTGGTTTTCCCTGCTGAGCTACACGGGATGTTTTCAAACCGTAAAATCATTTTGCAAAAATAAAACTTGGATTTAGATGTTCACCAAATAAGGAAACTGAAGCCACAGTTTATGGTTTCCATCGAGGCTTTTGTTTTTTAAAACAGAAATCAATGAGTTGATTGTGCTTACATGTGATTTATTTGTGAAAGACGTCAGAGTGGTGTCAGCCTTTCTACAGCTGTTTGAAAAGAACCACAAAACAGCTCCTTGGGGAGGGAAGACTGTGATGAACTGTGATGAACATTAACATTAATTTTGCCTTTTTGCATTAAAATTGTTATGAATATACCAGCATATCAGTCGAATATCCCGATCAGGCAACAATGGCAACTGAGGTGGAATTAATTAACGTTCACTCAGGTTTCTCTGCTGTGTCGCATAAATTTTCAGCTTACTAAACGTTCAAAAACTGTATGATGAGGAGCCGAAAGACTTTAAAACAGGTCGCAAACATGTCTCTGTTTGCCTGGAAGGGGCAATAACAATAACTGAAACAAAAGCTTTAAAAAGGTGGCGCACGCACACGCCATCTCTGTACCCAGGAACACAGTACAGTGGGCTGAGAGGCTTATTGTGTCTCTAATAGAGTGCACGAATCTCATCTTGTTACAGAGTGCTGATTGCTAAGGATCTGTCTGCAGCACCAATACACCCCCCACACCCGACTCACACACTCACTGCATGGGTGAATGGTACTCACGTCTGAGGAAGCGGTTGCGGACCCATTTATTCTGTTTGCGGGCGTAACGCCTTGTAGCTATCTTCAAAGCTTCTATACCTGAGTGAGTGAAAAACAAGCTGGTCGTTGGATGAAGCACAAAATGAAGGGAGGACAAAAAAAACAAACAAAAAACAAAACCTGATTGTTGTGGTTGATCAGCAGTCCACCAGCCAGTGCATCCAACTCCATCTGAGTGACTTTGATCAGGTGTTTCTCTAACCTTTGTCTCGTAGAGAGTCTTTCTCCTGCTGGGTGCTGCTTTCCGGAGCCGTCAGGTAGTCGTGAAACTCCTTAAAACCGATCGACTGGAAAATCCCATGTTGATAGTCTTGACTGAGAGGAGAGGAGAGGAGGAAACATTATCCATCAACATAAAAGCTTTCGGCCTTCAACTTGACATTTATACACTCGCTGGTGACTCATTTCATCCTTTCCTCCTCCATCTCTCTGTCGCTTCCTAAACTCTTAGCGAACAGATGTGAAGCCCTTCAAGAGAGAAAGTGACAGAATGACACGAGCAGACGGAGGGACCCATGGCTACTAAAAATCCAGTATGGTGACCAGGGCTCACACAAGGCTGGGGCAGAATCCTCTGGTGAACTTGCCAGACGGAGCATTTTAGTAAATGTCAGAGCACACCACCCCAATTTGAGCACTGCAGCCAGTTCAAGGCTAAACCAGGCTTTTCCAGGTGCTAGCAGTAGCAGAATAACTGCTGTGACAATATCTGTAAAATACATTCTCATCTGATTATTTTCCAGTTTTCCTTTATTTAGACAAGGCAGCCTGAAACTGACCGGAAATACTTTAGCTTTTGTAAAGCAGTACAAAATAGGCCGCCGATTGTAGTGTGAGGGGATGAATTTGTGCCTGTCTGAACAAAACGGTGATGTGTCAAACTTTTATGACCTTGTTTTTGTGATAATCAGAAATCCTATAGAAAATAGAAAACATTCCCTGAGACATCCCTCCAGCTTCAATACATAATCAAGAAGTGCAAACAAGTGGAGTGGAGCTTTATGCTTCACTGCAGGACAAATTCTTGATACGAAGTGATGACGGAGTTGCCAAGTATGAAACAAATGTCTGATTATTGCTTAGAAATGCTCCATATGTGCAGTCTGGGCTTAGATTCTAGCAAATCCACATAGCGAAAGAGCATCCTACTTTGGCGACTACCTGTTATGGGAATTTTCACCTTCACTAGCTGATGTCTGAAGATGTAAGAAGTGCTTAACTGAGTATCCACCCATATTTGTACCAGATTAGGTCTATAAGATATCAGAACTAATAACTGAATAATAACATTTTGCACTTTGTGTCCTTTTACTTGTTATTTGCAGGTAAGGTTTCTACATTGAAATGCAAATAAGATATCTTTATAATAAAAGACACACACACACACACACACACACACACACACACACACA
>NW_005187431.1:4396018-4400462 GCF_000239375.1 Pundamilia nyererei | reverse complement strand
AGAGAAAGACAGACAGAAAGAGAGAGAGAGAGAGAGGGGGGGGGGGTAAAGTGCATGGATGATCAGATTGCTCAGAGGGCAATAGAGGCAGAGATGGAGGGACAGGGAGGAGGACGAGGGAGGTGAGATAGGGTGATGAAATAAACGAAAGGGAGGGGAACCGGAAGGTTCCTGGGCAACGTTCCACCAGTGCATCAACTCCCTGCAGCCACACCCCATCATACACTATCAATATCGACTGCCAACAGAGACACACAGCAGTGTTCATATCTCTCTTTCTTTTTGGTCTTCACATTTCATGTCACACACAGGACATGGAAAGACAAAGTTACAAAAAATGTAATGTAGTGATGTAGATACAAAATAAAGACGACGAATGTTAAATCTCAGAATAGCATGAATCGTTTTTTACCTGCCTACTTGGAAACAATATATAAAAAATCCGAATACCATATGGAAACTGAATACAATAAATAAAATGCAGGTTATCTTGTGTATTGCAGCATATGGTGAGTAGGTAGCTGCTAGAGCTAAATCTAAAAATGTCCTGGTAGAGATAGTGGGGAATAGTTGCTGCCAAAGAAAGTGTTGCTGAACATAAAAATAAACCCTGAAGAATCTGTCTTGTCAATTAAGCAAGGTTAGTGCTTTTACCTGAGAACACTGCAAAGCAACCCCCCCCCCCCAAAAAAAACAAACAAACAAAAAAAAACAGAAGCACAACTCCAAAGAAAAAAATAAAGCCAAATGTCAAAAACTGCTGTCCTTAAAATCTGATGTTTTTATAACTTGGCCAACTAGTATGCTAATTTTCTATCAGCTCTGACTTATAGCCTGGGGCTAGCCCGGAGCTAGCCATGAGCTACCTAGCTAATACTAGTGTTAGCTAATGATGCACAAGCTGTACTAAACAAAATGGTGAAAACTATGACAGGCTTAAAAAAATGACAACTCTTAATTTTCAGTTTCATAATTTAATTTCCTTTTTCCCCTCCCAAAATTAACATCCAATTGATTTAACAGTGCTAGCTGCAAGCTAACTTTTAATTTACAGTATACTGTAAACTAGCAACCCCTTGTAGTGTTGACTCCCATGCGCTACCATTTTACCATCTTTTCCAAATATGGTAACATATTTTGTTTTCTACCTCTTAACAAGCCTCAGCTAAAGTTAGCATCAAATGAGTTTACACTGAAACCTAGCTAACCTGCGCTAATATTAACAGATCGCTCGAGAATTCTACACTCTACTCCACATTAATTTTTGTTTATCAGATGGAAATTATCTTCAGCATGCCTTAATTTATTCAGGGTTAATTAAGCCTTGTTTCTGACAGAGAATGTTGTTTTAACCTAATTTCAAGAAAACATATTTTTGTATTGGGCCAGTTGAGTTTAACTTATTGAAGATGGTTATTGAATTATGATGTCAATGAGAGCACATATCATTAATATAGTCATCTCAGGATTATGGACATCTGTAGCACTAGCTGTGGGAACAGAAGCCCCACCAATCTATAACTTTCTGTTTGTGAGAGGTAGCCAATCACAAAAGGGGAAAAGGGGGCAAGTGAGAAAGGAACCAATCCAAAGCTTGTATAAAAAAAGGATTATTTTGAGCTGTTAATCATAAAAATTCTTCTAGTACAATCCAAGAATACAATTATAGAGTTATCTTCAGCATGGAATTAAAATTCTTGGAGGCACTAAAGTAATTAGCAGAAAATACTAGACTCCCCTGGTAGCGTCAGATATAAATAGGCTTATCCCTTATTATTAATAATTACTGGACATTCTAGAGTAATATTAGTCCCACAAGAACAGAAGTCTAAACACTGTGGGCTTTATCTAGAACAGCATATTTCTTTGACACGAGAAAAAAAACAAAAAACCTAAAAAACCATCAGGATGAACAGGATCTGGTTGGTTGCGTTCATTCAGGTGAGCGGACACCTCACCTTATTTCCTTACCTGCTGTCCTGGATTTTCTGTCGATTGTATCGGATGTGGAAGTCTCTAAGCTCCTGTATCACTCCTGCAGACAACATATCTTCTACACGAGCATCCAGCCGCTTGTCTAGAGCTGAAGGACAGAAAGAAGTAGATATGACAAATGTAGCATAGAAATAAAGACACTTTCCACATTTCAAAGCTTGTTTTATTCCCCCACACAAAGAGCACATCTACAAGTCTCCCTCCTTACCCTCTATGTCAGCATGCAGCCAGAAGATGCAGGGGTCTTTATACCTTAGCGGCCCCCCAAGACCATCACCGCCTTCCTGCCCCCTCTGCTCCTCCAGCAAGCGGCTATGTGGAATCCCCGTCTCTTTGTGGATTTGCAGACTCCTGTGTAAGTTTTAAGTTCAAATCAAACACTTGAAATCCACATGTACTATGAAGTTTTATTGAACTCCTTGTTCATAAGGCCTGGAGGGTAAACTGAAATTACATAACAATCCGGTCAAATGAAGAGTACAATGTTCATTATTGCTGCACCAGGGGCATATCCTTCAGAAAAATGAAGACATAAAACAAGAAAAAATACAAATAATTATGAAGAACAAACAATCTCTCAATCCTTTTCTCACCAGGATACTTTCAAAGTGAGCTTCAAAATCCAACACACCAAAACTCTCGACCTGTTGAGATTTAAATCTAAACCAAACTTGTGGCTGTGTGCTCAGGTTAAGAGGAAAAGATCATCCTTACCAGCTCATATTAAAGAACTGGGTAACTTAACCTGAGGCCACAGTGCATGCTACACATCATGGAGCACAACACATGCCCCAACACAACATCCACATCACTAAAACTGACAGATTACCCTTCACCAGCTGTATCACCTGGCTATCTTGCGCTTGTCATTTGGGTGCAACATGGCAGCCATATCGGGGTCCACCTCGGCCAGTCGTTTATGCAACTCAGCTCCTCCCAGTTTCTCGAGCTCGAGCTTCCTGTTCGGAGACCCATCCCCTCCGTCCCCCGGCTCCTTGTTCTCCTGCTGCGAGACAATTTGTATTTGCAAAAGCTGCCTTCGAACACTGCCATTAAGCTCCTGCTTCCAAATCTTTAACACATTACAAGGTCCGTTTAGAGCGGTGCCTAGAGTCAGAAGTAATGTGCAATGAAAACAGAGATTAAGATGAGAAAAAGCACCCGTGGCAGTTTTATTAACAGTAAATGACTATGCAGCATGAAGAAATGAAACTAAAGTGAAATATTACATTATCTTCAAGCTGCGAAAGCTTAAGCACTCTGGCTTAATGTTGTTATCAAAAGTAAAATGGGTAAAGATAATAAGACATTTATACATTTAAGAGATTAACAGTACAAAAGACAGAAAGGACAGAGAGCGGTGTATTCAAGTTGAGCATCTATGACACTTACGCCAGTGTCCAACAGGACTTTCCACAGCAGAGACTCAATGTAATAGTTTGTTCCTCCAACAATGATTGGCAGTTTTTTCCTCTTGTGCATGTCATCTATGTTGGAATGTGTCAAGGAAGAAGTTTATCCCAGCGTATTTTGCATGGCTTAACAATTGCAGGACATTGTTGTGCATTCATGTACAATCTAAAGTAATTAAAAATATCATTGTTTAATTGAGGTAGAAAGAGTGAATACATCATATTCCTAATGAAAACTTTAAGACCTGTGATGACTACATTATGAACCAGTATTTCAGGAATTCTGGGTTTTCCCTTTATGCTACTGTTGAAGTTAACAGCATCAGTAGTATTTCAAAACACTCAAATATTATTGGACTTAATGGATGGATACATGAAATTTGTTTGTATTTTTATTTGTGCTGCCAAATATTAACGCGTTATCACAGATTACGCCATCATCACGATTAACGTGATTTAAAAAAATAAATAAATAAATAACACAATTAACGCGAGTGCAGAATGGCTCAAAATCCCTGAAATGTTTCCGTCAACGCATTTCGGGCAGTTTGTCCAAGTAGAGTTACCTTCGCACATGCGCAAATGAGCAGTTGATCTGGTAGTGACGGGCAGCTGAACCAGTCAGCTCAATAGTAGACGTAATTACATATTAAAAGATTTCCAAAGGGAAGAAATTGAAAAAATAAGAACTGATTATATCACCTTCCCTATCCCTTCTAAAGGGAAAGAAGTCCAATTTAAAATTTTGAATAAAATTTACCCGACAAATAGACTCCTTGGTGATAGATTCAAAATAGAAACTGGTAATTGTGTATTTTGTGAAACAGAAGAGGAGGATTTGGACAATCTATTCTTTTTGTGCAATTTCATACAAATATTTTGGTTGGATTTTCATACCTGGCTTTATTCCAGTGGGATTCAAATTACCCCATTTACCTTAAATATGATAATGTTTGGAGTGTTTTTGAAAGAAAAGAAAGCTAATTATGGTGTTAATGTGTTATTAATCTTGTGCAAGCAATTTATAAATAAATGTC
>NW_005187431.1:4385051-4394673 GCF_000239375.1 Pundamilia nyererei | reverse complement strand
GAGTTTTGGACATGATTTTGGAGTAAATCTTCGCAGTAGCGATTGACCGCAAAGTAAAGCTACCGGAAATGCACAACCCCACATCCGGTCTCAAACCAGGAAATTAGCATTTTCTCGTGCACAGGGTCTGGTAGATGATAAACGCACACTGGCCCCCTCGATGGGAAATTTGAGTATTAACAGACTAACAAGACGGAACAGTCGACCGACATAAAGTATTATGCACATTGTGCAAGAAGGAATTTTCTTTTTACCGAACACTTCCAGCTTAAAATATCACATTAACGCGAAGCACACGTTAGTCGGGGATGCTGCTAGCACTTTGGCTAACGTGTCACCCAGCTTGCGACAAACCACTCACGGAGCTTCGGGGGCTCATTAGTCTACCTCGGACATATTGACTGACACAGTTACCAAGTGGATTGCACCAAACTGCAGACCTGTTAATGTAGTTGAGAACACGAGCTTTACATAGATTTGGTTCCTTGTTTCAAGGACATGAAGTGCCTCTCCAAGAGTGACGGAGAGAGAGGATAAATGTCTACAGAGTTTTTTGTTAACATGTTTATTGAAAATCTTGAACATTCATGTTAAGTGCGTATATTTTCCCTTTTTTCTCCAGTCTGTTTGCTCATGCAAAATGATTAATGTAGAATTAATGTAGAATAAAAATGAATGATATTTAATCGTAATTAATTCACAGTAACCCTGTGATGAATCTGATTAAACATTTTAATTGTTTGAGAGCACTAATATATATTATATATTAGTGAATACTTAAACTTTCTAAAAAGTTGTATTTCACAGGAGAGAACCTGTGCTAAAAGACTGAAGAAAACTATTGAAATTCTCTTTGAATTTAAGCATACATCCTCTGTGTTGTTTCTGCATTTACTTCATTATATTGCATAAATGTCAGTTACAAGCTTAAATATAAAGTTGAAAAAATGTAATTGCAGCCAGGCTATTGATCAAGTAATTGCGATTAATTACAGAAAATTGTGTGATAGTAGTTAATTTTTTTTAATCTATTGACAGCACTGATTTTTATGGTTAATATTGACAACAAATCTGAATAAAAACCTGACTTGTATCTATGTTGCTATTGACTCTGAACATTTGTAGCCATTATTCAGAGGAGGTTTATGTGAGAATCAAACAATCTGGTGTCTTAGCTCAACACAAAATACTCTTAAATCAGCCAGCTCCTGAGTACAAAGGTCGTGCCCAATTTGATGTCCAATTGCCCCCATGAAGGAACAGTGCAGGTAATAGTCCAGTAAATTCAGAGAAAGCAACTGGGCTCAGGTTTCCTGTCTCCTGCACGCTCCAGGCCTGGACGATTCTCCTGACATCTGGAGTGTGAAATCTGGTTATGTCAGCTTTAAACTTCTTGTACTGTGTCATTTGAATAAATGTCCTCAGCCTAAAGATGTGGAGCTTTCCAATAAGGAAAAAAAAAAAAAAGAGCAAAAAATATGGTTATGTCTAGGAAAGAATTTAAAATCTGTGTTGCAGAACTTTGATTCTGGTCTTTCTTACCCCAGTAGGCCTCTCATGTCATGACCCATTACACCTCCTGATCCCCGGCTTAAGACTATTTATGGTCTGCCGAATGTATTTCGGACTGTTGTGGAGAAAATATAAGCAATAAAAATGTTTCCACCTGGGCAACCTGAAACTTTTGAAAGACCAAAAAGTAGACAGCTTTGAAACAAATGTCAGAGTTGTAAACTTAATCTTAGCAATTTAGTTCAGCTTAATCAGAATTATAGTGTCTCCTTTAATTTCCACCACTTGGGCAACAAAAGGCTGGAGGAATACTTTGGAACGTAAGAGGTTAATTGGCAACAGGTCCGTAACATGACTGGGTGTAAAATGACTGTTTTAGAGAGGCAGAAGTAACAAGATTATTTACAAATTGTGGAATAATTTCAGAATAATAATCCTCAATGTAAAATTGTGACATTGTATATCTCATTTACCTTGCACAGAATCATCAAAACATTATGAGAATCTGGAGAAGTCTCTGTGAGCAAGGGTCAAGGCCAAACTAACTAAATAAATAAATACATTGGATGCCTGTGATCTGCAGGCCTTCAGGTGATGCTGCGTAAAAAAAATCGGCATGAATCTGTCCTGGAAATCACTGCATAGGCTCAGTGACTCACTGTCACTGTGAACACAGCTCACCGTGCTATCCACAACTGCAGGTTAAAGCTCCATCGTGCAAAGAAGAAACCGCATGTGAACATGATCCTGCACCATCATCATCTTCTTTGGGGCAAAGCTTGTTTAAAATGGACTGAGGCGAAGAGGATCATTGCATTCTGTTTTTATTTAAATTCGTCCCACCTCTTTTGTAATTGTAATTGTAAAATAGAAAAGCATAACAGGTCCCCTTTCAAAAAAAACCTGCAGGTCACACAGACAGAGCCTGTGTGCCACACCTTATTCCTTCTCCCTCTTTTTCTGTCGCATCTTCTCTCATCTTGCACCTTGCCTTCTCTCCCCTCCTCCCTCCCTCTGGTCGCCTACTTTCTCCACTCTGGGATGATTAAATAAATACCCGACCAAACAAGATAAAGGCCCATCAGCCATCGTCACTCATCACTTGCAGAGGAGTGAGGGCGACTGCCGGCAAACAGTGAGGAAAATTAAGGGAGGAGAAAACAGAAAGAGGGATGGAAAACTGAGCAAACAGAGCCACAGAGGAGGAGGTCCAGAAGGAGAGAGTTTATGTGAACGGCATGTAGAGAGAAGGCTTGATGGCTGATGAAGAGTCATTACACCCATTAGGCGTCTTAACTATCTTGCACACTCCTTCCTCTTTTTCCTGATTTTCAGTTAAAATCCTCCAGCTCTACTAATCTGTATTCATCTCTTCCCGTTTCTCCCTCTTTCCCACCAGCAGGCTCGCGGTGCACTGAGCCTATTCTTGGAGCTACCGCATCCCCTCGCTGCGCTGGTGAGGGTGAGAGAGAGAAAAGCGAGTGTCTGTGTGTGTGCGTGCACCCCATCCTGATCTATTAATACCCTCTCTCTAGTTATCGCCTCCTCTCTCCACATCTGTGTGACGGCCAGTGTCTGCAGGAGGGTGTGACTGCCCAGACCGTGTGTAGATTTACCACAGAGACTCCTCTATAAATACAGTCTCTAGAGATCTCTCGCTTTTCATCTTCACTGCAACATCTGCAGCAAGACACAATGACAAAACAAGGATGCGTGCACACTTACAAAAATCAATTACTAAGAGTGAAATCAGTTCTTTCTCTGCAGTTACTACTTGATAATTGGGGTGGGGCATTGTTGTAACATGCGGTAAGAGGTGTTATGGAAAACACTGCTCCCATGCTTTCACATGGCTCCAAAAAGGATATCAGTGCCACCGCTTTGTTCCTGAAGTCTACCACCGTGTAGGTGCTCACTAATGGGTCCACAAAGCCGATCATGTGATGTGTGCATTGGTTGCGCTCCTCAGCTGTCACCTTATTAGTGACAATGTCCAGGCCCTGGTACACCTGAAGGCACACAAAGAAAGGAATCAACAGGCAGGAAAAACTACAACATAAAATAAAAATATAAATAATTAGCCATTACAAAAACCATTACAGGAGGTATTACAGGATAATTCAAAAGGGGAAGTTAAAATTCCTGGAAGATAATTAGTACTGCAACATAATTAGCATTATTGAGGTTTCTTGTTTAGCGTCATGTGCACATTGCTCATGCACATACAACCACCGGTCTTGAGGGAAAAATGTGTGTTCCCTGACCAGTTGGCTGGTGGTTGCTGGAGGTTCTTAGGTGAAATAGGTTGTACCAAAAACCTCCTTGCGATAGCTTTGGTTACTATCAGACTGCTGCGATCACCTGCAGTTTGCATGGAAGACACCAACATCTCCACAAACACTGACTACTAACCTACCCTCAGTAAAGCTTGAAAAAGTGCAACACAAACTGGAAACTGAGAATGCAGCCAAAGTCATTCAAAAGGAACAACCTTGTACTCTGAAGGGAACAGTCTCTGTTTGCAGACAAGTAATCCCCCATGGAAACTACGATCAAATAGGGTAATCTGCCTGCGACCAAAACAAAGCACTGTATACCAGCGGTCCCCAACCCCCGGGCCATGGACCGGTACCAGTCAATGAGTCATTTGGTACTGGGCCACGAGAGTTGAGGCTCGGGTGTGAAATGTAGGGTTTACGGGGTTTTATCTGTTTATATCATTATTTTTTAGTGTTTTTATCGTTAACTCTGTTTCTCTGGGTCTTTTCGTGCGTTATGAATAAAGCTTCTTTTTTTGGGTACCGGTACTGGTTTTATTTTGTTGTATTTATCAGCGACACCTTAAAGGTCGGTCTGTGAAAATATTGTTGGACATAAACTGGTCCGCGGTGAAAAAAAAGGTTGGGGACCGCTGCTGTAAACCACTTTGCTACCAAGTTTGCTTTCATTGTTGGAGACAACGACTCTATAAAAAGACAAACTTTTCTACATTCATTAGATAGAAAACATACTTTTGTTCTTCATGAAGGTAGCCATTTCAGATACTTGCTGTCTAGCTAAGTTGCAGCTAGCCAGCTGACAGCATCCTTGTTGAGCAATAAATGTAACTCTGATTTTATATCTGACCTAGTGCAAAAAAAGACATTTGAGGGTAGCTTGGGGTGAAAGACTATTTTTGAATATGGTCGAATAGTTTCACGTAATTACAGAGTAGTATTATGTTTAAAAACCCTAGGTAATAACTCCTAATGCTAAGAAATTGCTTGATAACCAATGCAGCAACTAGCTGGCTAACTTTAGCCTGCTTGCCCGCTAACATAATTAGCAAAATACTACATGACGCATACCGGTAAGTGTTTGGTGGTGGTGGGGGGGTCTTCTCCTAATTTGGAGTTTGTGTTATGGTCTGCATTGGGTACCAGTTGGTAATTAGTGGACTCCATTTCAAAGCTAACATTTGCTAGCATTGGTCACAGCTGACTTAAGGAGCAGGAGAAAGTCAATGAGGCAAAGCACTGAAAAGCACCACATCACCACAGCCAAAGTCTCTCCCACAGAAATGAGTCCACAGGGTGTCAGAAGTCACAGTGAGAGTCTGGAAAGGTTTCTTTTTTTTTTTTTTAAACTTACTTTACAATCTAGTCAGACATTTACAATAAAAGGGTGTGTTATGTAAAAGTTACATAGAGCATGCTGAAAACAGTATTTCAGGCTATATTATGTGCTGTAAGAGCGCATGTTTATTGAATGTTCTCAATCTGAGAAATTATAAAACCCAGGGCAACACAGCAAAAATAGCTTCTATAAAACAAATAGGGTCGGGGATTGAAATCTGGGCTAGTATGAGACTGTGCGTGTGTCTTTCAATGTCAGAAGCTGGTCACAGGGCTATTAAGGGAAAGGAAGGATGAGTGCTGTCCGTCTTCCATGTCAAATTGCTCTGGCCATCCCTGCAAATTATGACACGCATCTCCCGTCAGCTTTACATCACCCAGCGATGGCGCTCCCTCTTGGAATGTGACAGCTGGGTGTCACACAGTTGTCCGTCATGATTTTCACACTCGAACAGAGTTGAGAGTTTTAGAAAGGGATATCTTGGGATACAGAGCACATTTCTTGCTAGGCTTCTCTTGTTAGAAGCTGTGTTCAGCCTTTTAAACTTCAAAGTCGTTTTCTCCAGCATTAAAATGTCTGAGATGATCACGCACATCAAAAGCTGATGCGCTCCCTTTCGGTGTTCATGTGCACTCCATCTGCAGTTACTTTTTACATGAACTGAGATGTTTTTAATTTGCACTGAATATGTTCACCTTCACATATGTTTGTACAAACCAATTATTTCCCCCCATTTGCAATTACAGTTCAGTTACAGAAGTCATTTGATGACATAATATCTAATATTTTCTGGATCACAGAATAAGGAAACAAAGAAACTTGAATTCATCCATTGCACAAGTGCATCATTAAGCTCGGTAATAATCAGACACAAAAAAGAGACAAAAGATCAAGAGATCATTACAACCGGATCAAGTCATAAAATGCCCTGAAAGAAAAGTAACTCATGATATTTATCGTTCAGCAGAGTTGGAGCTCCTGAATGATGCAGTTTGGTTTGCTGTTCGTTAGAGAGTTGTCAGGTCTAATAGTATTTAACATTTTAAAGTTTTCTTGCAGAATTACTTTAAGTGAAGAAAATTTGTCCTGTCCTGGCTGACTGTGCTGCAAGCCCAGACACGGTTAAAAATGTCATTTTAATGGGTTTTCAATTGAGCTAATGTCCATTTAGGTTCTCAGTCATCTAGGTCATGGAAGTCTGAGTCCTTGAAAAGAGAGCAACCTTCAGGTTAGAGAAGATGTTTAACCTCTTATTATCCAAGGAGTTTCTTGAGCTCCAAAACAACTGATGGAACCTGAAGTCCCAGGTACTTAACCCCTAGTGTGGTTGTCTCCTTGGAGGTCGTCCTGGGGGCCAAGGTGTTAAACGCTAACGCTGCCCAACCTCACCATCACACACCCCACCATTATCTTCATGCACCTGGAAAGGAATCTCAAGACTGCGCTATAGGTGGGTGATAGCTGGTGCTCGACAATCTCTGTTGAATGATGGTCATTCACAGTGGGCGTACATGACCTCCTTTACGCTTGAGTAGAATTACGGGGAAGGCATTCGGCATCTACCTGCAGCGAGTATTTGTTGTCAGATTGGGGCAGTGGCAAAAACATCTGACAACCGGTCTAGCTTACAAACAGCTAAAGTTAAACCGAATGTCAAAAACAATAAAGCGTCTACTGCGGCCACTGTTTTTGCTTTTCATTTTTGATATTTGATGATTTTTTTAATGCTTCTCTGGTCCCCGGTGAATGCCGCTGGCGCGCCCCTTCTTTATTACGACCTACTTATCACACAACCAGCATTCAACCAATGCATAGGCCATCTGCATCCAACAACATGTGGTTGGAATTTTGGACGACTACACGGTAGCACGTTTGTGGAGGGTGAAAACCCCCTTTCTGCACGCTGTCCCAACAAAAACCTGAACGCAGATGGACCACAAATTGCATTCAGGAGTGCTTGGTGGGACAAAGAGTACTCCTTGACTGCCACTGGAAGGTAAACTTGGGGTGATCAGGGCAGATATTCCCTCTAAAGCAGAGGGGAAAGAGAAGAAAAAGGAATAAAGAATGCATAGGCTGGTGTATGGATGATTGATGAACTCTTGAAAGATACATTGACTTTTCACATAAGTTTCCTATACTTCTGAGCTGTCTCATCTTTTCTTCTCTTTTCTCTTTTTCTTACTACTCCGACTCGTTCAACAGCGAATCTTTGGTTTTGTAACGTTCATCATTTTTCACGGCAGGAAAAAACTGCTCCCAAGTGAACGTAAAGAGTGACTTTATCCATTTGTCCATTCATGCTAAACAAATAACACTTGTGTGTCCATTTGGGAGGGTGCTTTAGTCTTAATAGCTGGCTGTCTGCTTTGATTAAAGGCTGCATTTTCCTATGCTGAAATACTGAATAATAGTGCGTTTCACCAAGATTTTATTTATATATATATTTTTTGAACTCAGCCTTCTGGTTTTATGTGGACAGGATTTAGGTCCACTGGTAATTTTTGACTTGAAAGGGTTTCACAAAGTTTTCCTGGCATCTTCAGGGGGATTCACTTTCTGAGCTACAATCACATACTCTGAATGGATGACAGTAGACTACACACAGATGCTGTGCAGAACGTGGCCTCAGGGCTGTATTTATATGATAAAGTGGTGATGGCGTGTGGGAGGAATGATATTAGCCACCACTGCCTCTGTCTTACGTGAAAGCTTGTTTGCCATATATGTACTGTTCATCATCAGCAGACATATACACCACTACTGGTATACCAACGTGTGGCAACGTAAAGGCAAAGCCAACTCTGAGTATCTGAACATCTCCAATGTGTGTTAGGCAACCACGTCTTAAAGTCTTTGGAAATCTGCTATAGGGTCGGAATACCATTTTTCCCCAAAGCTATTCCTTCCTGATAACCACACCGATTTATTGGTGAGACAATATTAGCCGTTTTCCGATGTATCAGTGTCTGGATTTATAACAACTGATAAACCAAATTTTAAAAAGTAAAGAAGAGATGGGAGGAACACCCCCAATCCAAGTTTTGAGTGTTGGCACGCCACAGTTTGCCCACCAGAGGGAACCAAGCAAGAATCAGGCAAAGTGTAAACAAGTTAAAAAAAAAAAACAAAACCCTACACATTACAAATGTTCTCGAGTTCTTGTAACTGGACACACTCATTAAATAAGGTAGAAATAAAGAAGTGAAACAACTACATTCTAACTTCCTTACCTTTGCAATTTTTAGAGTTTTGGGGCTGTTTCTGTTTCCATTTAACTGCATCTGTAAGCTGTATTCATGAGCGTGTCTCAATAACTAGCTTATTGCATGATGCTGCTTCCAATCGTTCTGCATTAATTTGGGGTAAAATATTCCAAATCTACTCGTCTTATATTGTGATTTTCACCCAGTCAGATTAAGCTCAGAATGATTAAGTCAGCACAAACCAAAGATTGCTGTTTTGTAATATCTCAAAGTTGTTTTTCTTTTTAGGAAGTATTTTGTGGTGCACGCCTTGCCCACATCCTCTTGAAACCTGCCTGACATTGCTACTAAGCATCTTTTTGTATTCCTGTAGCATTCAAAGTCAGCAACAAAATACAACTGTTTATAATTTGACATACACTACACGTGTTAATCAATAGAGCTGTGCAGGCTATTGATCAAATCCTCTGTCAGAGCCTGTGTGGATTGCGTGTACCTCTCAAAATGTTCTTCATCCAAAAGAGGGGAGCAGTGCAGGGCAGAACAACCAAGGCAGATAAATTATTTACGGCTTCTCTGCACGACACCACCCTCAGCCAAGCGAGAGTTGGATGCAAGAACGGATGGAAGGATGGATGGATAGATGGATGAAGGATATGAAGAGCAAATCAAGGAGGATGAAGATTTAAAGGGGTTTCTCTTTTTTTGGAAGGACAACAGCTTTAGAGAGATGAAAGGAGATGAACGGGCAGAAGAGGAGACAGAACAGCGCTGTGTACTTGTTACAGAGAACAGGATGCTCCCTCACAAATTTGCACACATTATCTACCAGCAGCCTTCCTGCTCTGTCTCTGACAGACACTCTCACACAGATTGTACCGAGAGGAGACAGGATGATGGTTAGGATGGCAGCATGAATGGTGAAAGAAAGACCGATAGATGCTCAGAGAGACAGCTGGTATTTCTCTGTGTGTATAGTAGATAGAATTATAGAGAAAGACATACAGGGATGGCTTTGTGTCTCATTTTGAGCCGCCCCACATAGCATATTAACACAACTTTGTTAGTCACATGGTGAAAAAACCAAAGACAACTTTGAAACAGCTCTGTATGGTCAATTTAGCATCCCCCCCTGCTTTAACTAACATCACAATACAATACAAAGTTTAATTTATTTTATCAACTTTTATTCTAACGATGCTGTCTGTGTTGAGCGCTCAGTGGATCTGCGTTCGACTACTCCACCTAGGCTGCACTGTGAGCGCAGATCCACTGAGCGCAGCACAAGC
>NW_005187431.1:4354211-4365622 GCF_000239375.1 Pundamilia nyererei | reverse complement strand
ACATCAGATTAAAATGAATTCAGTAAATAACCAGATGATATTTAAGTGTTACCTTAACCTATCGTCTTCACTTCAAATGACACACTTTGTACAAGTTCCGCTTTAAACTCCTCACTCCTTAGCTACACCAATAACTTTTTATGGGTGCTGGTGTGTATTCCAAATGATGAAACAAACTACTCTGTCTCCCAACTCTCTTAAGGTTGACTCCCTTGATTAGCATTTTTCATTTTTGAAGTTATCCTCTGAAAGCTAGGTTGTTAGCTTGAAGGTGCAGTAAAGTTGCTGCTGCAGCAAGGAGGGACAAAACTTTCTGGTGCCTGGTCAGAAATTTGGCCAGATTTGGCTCGCAGGTGTGACTCATCTATATTCATGCTTACGCTGTGCAACACTGCACAGGTTCCAATCAAAGATATCACTCTGACAAGTCTTTCTCTACCAGTCTTCACTGCTACACAAGTATGATTTTTATTTTTACTTATTTATTGCAAATAAATGAGTAAAAATTAACACCTCACTAAAAATGATGACAGTTGAGTGAAGTCCTGACATCTATTAAGCACTTCCTATATGTATTTTTCATGCTTGATAATACAGAGATCCATATGTATATGTATTTTATGTTACTGAATAATACCATCCAACAACCAAGAGCTAACCTCAGAAAACTACAGCTCCTCTAATGATCTAAAGTTGGCTCCAAAACCAACTCATTCTCGAATTCAGCTACAAAATTGTGACAGTGGCTATGAAGAAACTTTTGGTTTCTCTGTAGACAATCTCAACTTTCAGAGCAACTTCAGAGGAGGTATGTGAGACAGAAAAGAACTGACAGATTTGCACCTAGCTTTGGTGAAATGCTACTACCTGCTAATAAGCTTGAATTAGCAGGTTTTTGTGTTTGCACCTGCACAGTTTATGCTAACTACGCTTGCTAGCTTTAGCTGATGACAGTGCACTTCAGCCATAGAAGAATAAATACGGTCAAGTTTGCCTCCAAAAAGGGCCAAAGTATGAACACTGATGTTTTAAAATGCAACCAGAAACCAACATCAAGGTGGTTACGTCCATCTTTTATATACAGTCTGTGGGTGCTACAAACCAAAGCTAAAGCAGATCAGACACATTTTGAAACACTTACCCCTCCGCTGCTCGAAGACCTCTAAGGTAAGCGTTACATCTGTTAAACTATGCTATAATGACCGTCTGACGAAGTTTCATATTTTACGTCTTGACGTTTTATTTTCCTATTGTCTGCTATCTGGCGCACTGATCTGGCCTTCTACGTCTTCTCTATTAGTCAGCACCACCTTACATGACGTGCTGCTTCTCTGAATTCGGATCTACCTTATTTATTTTTTTATTTTCACGTTTTGCTCTCCCTTTCTCCAAATATTTCAACAACCGGAGGGTCATGTAAAGCATAATGGCTGCCATGTCAAGGACTCCCTGCGCATTCCCTCGTGTTCCTACCTGCATGGAGTCGGCGCTGATTATTTCCCCCTGAAGCCGTTTTCCTATCTCGATCGCTAGCTTAGACTTGCCGGTGCCGGTAGCTCCCAAAATCACCACTAAAGACGGGACCATTGCTCTCCGCAGAGCACCCTGCACGCTCAGAGTGGAAGCCGCCATGATGTTGCGTCATCGGCGCCCAGCTGACGACCGCGCGCATGCGCTGTGAGCACAGGAGACAGGAGGAGGGTTCTGTTGCCGAGCAACGGGGAGCCGTTACTGCTGTATTATTATTATTATTATTATTATTATTATTATTACTATACTGGTTCAGTCTTGTCGCTGGTATAAATTAAATTGACTGGATTAAACGGTTTTACTGGCAGTAACCTGTTCCGTCCAGTTCCGAATTAACCAGCAACCAAGTTATCATAACGGTAGATGGCTTTGATGCTGTATTTTTGCACCAATCAGATCGCTCGTTGCTACATTCAGGGTGCGATGCTTTTTGCAGATACATTTAACCGCATAGTTGGCACTGTTTCTATGGAAACTGCCAGCGCTCTGCAGTAGTGAGCAAAGATGTTTATTGCCATGGTGAAGATGCTACCAAGAGTTACCCTGGAGACCGCATAGAACAAACACTGGATGAGGAGTGGGGGGATTGTGTTCACTCATTCAGGTGGTTTGATGGAAAACAGTGTCTGTGTGTAATAGAATTGGATGCTGCACATGTCGAGCTCATATTGTGGGTTCACAAATTACCCTAGGATCTTTTATCTCTGCTTAAGTGCAAATCTGCACTTTGATTGAATCCTTGTTTCATTTTAAGCCTGTTGTGGTGGTGTAGAAGTCCAAAATTATGAAAACTGCAATGCTGTTTGTACCTCACAAAAGGAAAAGCTTTTCAAAAAGTTTACAGCTTTACCCCCAGAATAAAACTTTAAAGAAAGGGTGTCAAATACAAGGCCTGAGGGCCAGAATTGGCCCACTAGACAGCTTTGGAAAATGTGCAGGATGTCATAAATTTTGGACTTTTAATTCTATTTTTCTTAAATTTTGCAGCTTTTCCTGCTGATAAGACCTCCCCATGGCCATTCAGTTTTTTTTTCCCCAGCTGACTATGTTGTGAAGCGCTACTGCGTGCGCATACGTCAGTGCAACAACACTGACTGGCAAATAGGTTTCCCGTTTCTGCTGTTGATTGTCTGATTTCTGTGATATACTCAAGAAAGAGAGACAAATGATTGATTTATGAAGTCAAACCATGGAATTTATTTACTTTTCTGACTTACTCTTCATACACTGAGGCTTATGAGGTACAGGAAAAAGAAAAGTGCTGAGACAAGGTCCCAAAAAAAAAAAAAAGAATTCACTGCTACTATGACTGTGCTACAGCAGAAACCAGTGACCATCACACATAAGGGGGGGGGGCAACAAACAAGCAAACAAAACAAAACAACAACTACTACTATGTAAACCACTGTCATGGGTGTACCCTGCTGGGGGAAAAACCTGACTGGGTTTACTGGTGGTTTGTGCTGAATTAATGAGCATTAAGGAGGAAGCGGGGGGGAAAGCACACAATTCTTCAACCAAATCCATTCATCTCCTGCTCTTAAAGTTCACTTTCTCCCATCTGTGGTGGCTCCTGAGGTTGTTACAAACAGCATAATAACAGGTTACACCCCCCCCCCTTCCAAAAGCACAGTCTACAGCCATGATACGAAAGCTGCAGTCTACATGGATTTTCCTGAGAGCGAGTGAAGCTGGAAATAAAACTCATCGTTTACAGTACTCGATCCGGGGCTACAGTGTTCTATTGCATGGCTTACAGGACAACAGGCACCACCAGGCTTGCACAAAAAAGAAAAAGAAAAAGCAGAAAGCATCGACATCAAGGCTACACACAGCCGAAAGTTTCATCAGTAGATCCTCTTAAGTCCACACACCATCCATAACACCTGCACTAGATCTAAGAGCGTTACAGCTATAGTGATTGAATTGTTTATGGTGGGGTATCCAATCAAGATACACAACTTTCAGCACATAAACCACCAATAAAGCCCAGTCCACTGCGATTAACCAAAAAACAGTCATTAGCTCACACTGAAACACAACTTGGTAGGAAAATATAGTATAAAAACTTCTGACTGGTCTGATTTATTATTTAAACAAATGAAAAAACCCCAGAAACACACAAGTATGAAAACAAGGAGGCTCTGAAAACAGTAACAAATGAAAAACATTGTGACAAAGTGACTAGTGTGATCAACGTTCAAAGTGTTTTATTTTTACTTTTTTTTCCTTTTAATAATCATTTTATTAACAAAAATAGAAGCTTTGAGTTGTCTCTGAAAAGCCAGCAAGCTTGAGCCAAAAAACAAAAAACAACTAGGGCGAGTATAGTAGACAGCTCTGGTTTTGGTTTGGAAGGGACTGTACAGGAAGTGTACTATATACATAACATCCAACTGGACAGTCTACATACACTGAAAGGCTTCTAAAGGCATTACATCAATGCAAAAAACAGAAAAAAAAAAAGACTTCATGAGACAGCAAGATAAAAAAAAAAAAAAACATACAGCTGAACCTCAGTGGGCTTCATCTACAGGCATTTTTTGAGGGGGGGGGGACAAAGATTTCAAATCAGGTCCTAAAAGATTCTCTTAGTTAACTAAGGGATGCTGACATTCATCTTCTGGCTGGTCTCCATGGCACAATACGAAAAGACAGGCGGGAACATTCTTGGGATTTTTGCTAAATTTGTATCTTCTCCAAATAACGCTACGAAACAGAAGGGCAAAGCCGATGCTTTTGAAACGTCTGACGATTGAGGGGGTAAGATACCGAAAGCTGCAATCTGGAACCTGCAGGCAGAGGAGTCGGGACTTCATCTGCTCGAGACGGGCATGATAACACTGCATCATTAACTGCTCCGCGTCTCTGGCTGGCCAGAGGTTAGAAGTAGTGTGAAGAAAACAAGAAAGGGAAAGAGATTTGAGGACAATGACAGATAAAAAGAAAAACAAAGGGTCAACATGTTGGATATCAAGAACTTGGAGGCCATGTGATGGAAAGTACACAAAGACATTTCAGGGGGGGGATGTCGCAGCTGTGCAAGCGCAACAAGAGTCTGTCATAATCGAGGAGGTGGTGCAGCAGTTAACGACACAGTCGCGGCAGTTTCGTCAAACAAACGCGGCAGGCCGTAACGAGCGACAGTGTGGGCTGGACAAACCTACAACTGAAAGCCCACGCATACACCGATCCACGGATACCCCCGTGTGATCATCAGTCCCTAAGCTTGCTGTCATGACGGCTTGTGGCCTCGTCAGTCACTCAGAAGCTAATGTGCAAACCACAAAACAAACAAAAGAAAAGGAAAAAAAAAATGAAATCCACCCGCACTATTCCAAGTGAACATTAGTGTTTTTTCATCCTCACAGAGTCCCGTTCAGTCCTGTGAGTGTACGTGTGAGTTGCCGGGTCAGATTCAGGAGCGCTTAAGCTGCGCCAGCCTCTGCAGCAGCTGCAGCTGCCGGGCTTTCAGCTGCTTCCTCTCCTGAGCCTTCTGCCGGTCGCTGGCGTGCAGCTGCTGCAGGTACTCAGTGGCTCGGGTCAGGATGGCCACCTTGGGAGTCTTGGGGCAGTCCGCCAAGCCCGGGATCTCGTCCCGCAACGACAGAAAACGTGAGCGCAGGTCGTTCCGCCGCTTGCGCTCGAGAAAGTTGTGCGCCTTGCGCTTGTCGGTGTCCTCGCAGTCGGACGACTGCGGGCTGGAGAGGTGCAAGAAGGAGGGGGGCTTTGAAGGGGATCTCTGGGGGTGAGATGAGGAGGATGAAGGAGATGACGGCGAGGCGGAGGAGGTAGGAGAGGAGGCGCTGAGGTTAGGTGACTCCGACCTGGCCACGGTCATGTGAGGGTTTCTGCTGTCCAAATTCAGTGGGGCGTGGCCGGGCCGGGGCTGGTGGGAACTAGAGTTCTGGGGAGGCGGCGGCGTCACCTGAGCCGATGCGTTCTCCTGCCGAACCCTCTTCCGCGGCGGCTCGGGCGCTGTCGGCAGAGTGTCCGGGGAGGGAGCGGCGTAGTTGTGCTGCTGTTGGTGGATTGAGATGTGGAAACGCTTCATGCCGGGGTCGAAGGGGTCAGCTCGCACTGTGATGGTCACTGGCTTGCGGGTGTTGACCAGTCGGCGAGGTTTACGCTGCTGCTTGTGCTCCACCGTGACCACATCAATCTCCTCTTCATCCTCATCTTTGTCATCATCATCATCTGAAGGGGAAAATAAAAAGGTAAGAAACTGGATAAATGTGTGTCCAAAGAGAAGAAAGACACAGAGTGAAGCGTTTAAGACTTAAAATGCCAGCTGAGGTGAGCAGCCTGACTGACACGCTCGCTCTAGCCTCCCGCCTCCTCAGGCCAATTAAATGCTTCTGCGAAAAAGATATTCACAGAGCCTCGCGAAACCTGCATGATCTCCCTCACTCACACACTCTCACCAAGGCTCTGAATCATCACTGCATTAGTTCAGCTCCCTGAGTGGAAATTCCCCCTCTTCATTCATGTGCACAGAGTGAGCATGAGAGGGAGAGACAGGTTAGGCTGTGAAGCACTCAGGTGCTTCTTCAACTTGTTAAAATGAGCCGACTAATATCCAGCGCTGCGAAACCCATTTGTTCCTCTATTTACTAGAGTGGAAACAGGGTTTAAAAGAAATAAATAAATAAAATAAAATAAAAATTTTGACTCCATTCCCGCAAATCGAGTAGACTCCCAGGAGACTTTCAGCACTCTTATAGATTAAAACACACTCTTAAGTAACTAAGATCACAGCAAGAAGAGGGGACAGACACAAAGCTGGGAGTAAGGCGACCCCAGCTATTATCCTCAGCAGCACTCATGTGAAAAGCAAGTCTCAAGTCTCATATTACAAAAGCATACAGGACGGACTCTCCAGAGTAACCCTATAATAGCTCTTTACTGAAGCTTAAACACACATCTGTTTCCCGGGCTGGCTCATTCTCCTCCTCTCAGAGCTCCTGTCTCTCCATGAAATGCTCAACACTGTCAAAAAAAAAAAAGGACTGTGCAGGCCCAGCCTGAACCCTCCTGAACGGGCTAATCCCCCACTGCTCCTATTCACAGGCCGGGCTGGCTCGGCCCAAATACACCCCCCAACACAATTGGCGCCGGAGCCTGTTGAGCGGAGGAATGCAGCAACAAGTTCCCTTTGTGGCATTCCACACACGCTCCGAGCTCGACATCACATGGCAGCCCACATACCAGACTCGATCATATGGGTTCGGGGGAGTGGGGAAAAAATAAATAAAAATACAAAATTGGGAAAAAGTAGGTCTTGTCTCAGGGAAAATTTAGGCGAGACAGAATAACTAAGGTGGGGGGGGGGGCTTCTCAATCCCTCCCAGTTACATAAAGTTCCAATAATAAGTGTTCTTTATTGAATTCATGTCAAATTTGAGGTCAGGGAGAGCCGGCAGAGAGGATATTGTTATCATAAGTCAGACTGGAGGAGAGGAGCAGGGAGAAGTAGCAGCTGGTCTGCTGGATCCCTGCCAAGCAGCAGATGTTTGGATGGGTGTGTCGCTCTCTGGGCTTCAAGCATGTGTTGCATGCACCAAAGGTAACGCAATGCAGTCACCATCATGTGCCATGCCAGCCATTACTGCCAAGATGGCTGACCAAAGCAATAAAAATGTAATAGAAATGACTAAGTTCAAAAACAAAATAACTAAAAGTCACTGATCCAAGCAAACAAATGAAGGAGACTTAAATAAAACATGACTGGGCGGGTCTGGAAGTTCCAGTGTGTTAAGTACTGTGTGTGTGTGTGTGTGTGTGTGTGTGTGTGTGTGTGTGTGTGTGTGTGTGACAGGGATGTGGTGGAAACAGAACAAGTAACTATGGCCACTGAACTACCTGTTCAACGTCACTGTGACACACAACTGCACAGAGAAAGAGCTACCATTCACGCTGTACATCAGTGCGCTTCACCTGTTACTGACCTGAAGAGTCGCTCTGTGATTCGGAACCAGAAGACACTTGTTTCTTGCATCCGCCTGTTATCGGGAACGTGAGAACCGCGGTGGGGTCCACGCAGTCCGCAGCCAAGCCGCCGTGGGCAACAGTGTCACCGGTGCCACTCTGCACCCTCCCGGGGGAGGTGACAGCGGACCCAGCTGCGACTTTAGCGGCCACTCCGGTCCCGGGACAGGCAGAGTACCGCTCCCCTACAACTCTCTCCAGCTGCTGTCCGGCCGAGAAGCCGCTCCACATGCAGTCCTGGATTATGATAGAGCTTAGGTTCCCGAACGAGTCGCCGGTCGTAGCCAGCTTGCACGGCACATCCTGCTGCTGCTGCTCATCCTCCTGCCCCAAGAACTGGGACACCCACTCCAGCTTGTCTCCGAGAGACGGGTAGAGCAGTCCGACCCTGCCCGACCCTTCCACCGCCCGGATAGGGGACATGGGCGGGGTCGGCACAAGCTCGAATTTCTTCCATATGTCCTCGCTGGGCGCAGTGGACTTGAAGAAATCCTCGTCCGGGTCGTGGTCGTCGTAGAAATAATGTTGGTAGTGGTCGAGGTGGTCCATGTCCCAGTTTTCATAACGAGGCGCGGTGGAGCTAATGCCCGGCATGGGTGGCTGGAGGCAGCGGGGTGAATCACTCCCTGTTCCCGCTGTCTGCTGAGACACACACACAGAGCCGACAGCTGGATCAGAACTGAGCCTCATTCGCATCAGAAATAATAACACCGCTGTGCGTATTTTGTTTTTAATCATTTGTTTATTTATTGGGGGGGCGGGGGGTCCGACCCTGTGGTAAATGCATAATGCATCTATTTTCATGCATCGCTGCCTGTTAGATAATGATGCAGTTTATCCTCGTAAACAGCGACCTGCCTTTGAGGAAATAAACCTCCACCTTAAAAAAAAGAAGGTGTAACATGACTTAAATCGCTAGAACCTTGTTTGCAAATCGGTAAAGACTTCATAAGACAGTATTTGGAGAGAGTGGTAGTGGAGGTGAAGACACTGACTTTCAGGCATAAAGATTCTCCGCTCACATGCCGCAAGGTTTAAACAACAAAAACAAACCAAAACCAGAACACCAGTCTTGCTGCAGCTGTTGAGAAGTTCAAAGTTTCGCAACTGTCTCATTACATAACACTGTTTTAGTAGTAGGATACTGAAGGGAGGGGGCGGGGGTGTTCCGCTGACTGCTCAGCAGAAAACAAGGCGATTAAAATGGGACTGAAAATAGATTAATTGGACAGACAGGCAGCAGGTAGCAGCCCCGGTACTCCCGGTGAGGCTGCTCAGACCGGAGAGCCGCGCGTAAAGCACTTTATTTGGCTCCTCCTCGGCTCGACTCCTTATCAAGCTCAAGGAATTCAGCTGCGTCTAAAAAGCCGATCAGTTAATTAAGCAGCGGGCGCGCTGGAGATGCGGCTTTTCCATTCGTCAAACCCCCAGTACACACCCCTCTCCGAATAAAATTAAAATAAAAACTTTAAGCGGTTCACTTATTATCTAAACCATCCACGTGTGCGTTTGGGTGTCAGCTGTGAGGAGTTTTTTTCTTTTACCTGGTGCCCAAAGTGAAAAACCTGTCTGCGTCTTCATGGATCCGCTGTGCGCAATTACACCACTAAGGAAAAAAAAAAAAACACAGAAAAAGCAGCCACAGTGATTCCTTTACAAGCAATCTGCTCCCAAATTGAGCGTCCCTCCCTCCCTCTGCTGCTGCGCTCGGTGTCTCTCTCAGGTGGTAAACAGTCACCGAGGGTGAACGAGTCCGTTTGGTCGCGGTCCCACCGCTCAGAGGGCTGGATAGGCTTCGGCTGTGGTCACTTTCTTTGCAGACTGCTGCACTATATGATCCGGGGGAAGGACTCTTGGCTATTCTGCATAAGAGGCGGGTCGTAGTAGGAGAGCCACGCCCGCCGTTTAAAGGTGCAGCACACTGAAAAATAACAGCCCGGAGCGCAAAAGCGAGAGTGCGAGCTGAGTGTTATGACACAGATTTCGTAAGGTGACAGCGCGCTGCTTTTGCAATAATTACGCACACGTAATAAGAGCGTGTTTATTTGTGTCCGTGCACATGCACAAGCATTTGCATGTGCGTGGGAAGGAGAGCTTTAAGGGTTGATTTTCTGCATCATGTGTAAAAGAAAACAGAGAAAACCCCATATGCTGGAGTGTGGTGCAGTGAGGCTCTCAGGCATTTTGCATAGCTTTAGAATTTTTAAATGCTATTGCCTGCTGAGTGAACACACACACGTAAACACACACAAGCACGATTTAGGCTGCTGTTTCCTCCTCTTTTGTTTGTTTGCTTGGCTCATGGAAGTTGGAGTCGAACAGGTTGACGGTCCTTTGCTAAGGTGTCTGTTTCTCTTTGGAAGTAACAGGTGGCAGCTGATCGTGTGGTTTATTGCAGTTAATAAACAGCTGTGTAATTGTTTGTTTGGCCAGGGTGTTCCCCACCTTTTGCCCTATATGGCAGCTGGGATAGGCTCCAGCTGTTGGATGGGGGGTGGATTTGTAACCCCCCAGCTCTTAGTGTTTCACTGAGCTTATGTTCAAAGCTTTCTGCACGTTGAAATCTGTGATGATTTCAAGGACTCATGTATATTTCAGTGTTCTTTTCATGTCTGACTGAAAACCTGACGGTCAGTAACACTTCCTATGACTGACAACAAATTAGCAACAACACTGCTTGAAAGATTTGGCTCACAAGGCACTTTGTGATAACCCTTTTCCATCTCTTCTCTTCTCCATGGTTATAGAACTGAGGGGTGAAGGAGATACTGTGCGTGTTTACTTTCGTGAACCACAAATCATTCAGTGGTGTATCAACTCATAATTCATCATCATATTTTGGGAGTCACTGTCGGTGGTTTTGTTGCCTCACTGAATAATGTCACAGCAGCTTTGGGTTGTTGTTTTTTTTACCCCCCTAACTAATACCTCTGGTTCTAAATGTTTTTTGTTGTTGTGTATTTATGCATTTGTTCTAAATTCTGGGGGTCAGATTTAAACCAAGTAAACACATCCATCCATCCATCCATTCATCCATTCATCCAATTCAGTCTTGCTAATAAATGAAAATGTAAATAGTACAGAAGAGAGAAAGGAAACACCCTTCAGTGTTATGAGTGTTGAAGCTGCATAGTTTGTCCACCAGAGGGCACTCTGCAACTTCCTGTTGGTCGCACAACCAGCTGCTCTGAATTTAACTTTAAATTAAGTATTTTCATTACTTTGGTACTGTGGAAAAACAAAAAAGCTAGCATAATTTTGCTCTCCAATTTTGATGTTACTGTTTTCGAGGCAAAAGCCGTTTGTCCAATTTTACAGTATGGTTAAAGTAACAGAACACTTTTAAAGTCACAGCTTCCTTGGCTTTCAGACTTTTTGAGAAAAACTCTCCTTCTCCTTTTTTACTTCTGGCTTTGACTTGGTTACCAACCGGCCTGTCAGCGCACTGTGCCAGAGCAGATGCTGTACAGCTGCTATGTGAGATCACGACACCGTGTGAATCACAACGTAAGATTGTATGGCTGTATGAACTCTTGATTCATGTGTTGGGATGTAAAAAAGATCCACTGGTTAAAAAAATAAAGGGCTATAATATGGATGGGCAAGTTCAGCAACAGTGAAGGGCAAGCAGTTATTGATATGTGTGTGTGTGTGTGTGTGTGTGTGTGTGTGTGTGTGTGTGTGTGTGTGTGTGTGTGTGTGTGTGTGCGTGCATCTGAGTGTGCACTTCCTTCATGTGGACATATGGCTGCAGTATCTGGTGTCGACCATGCATCTGACAGTCTGTGTAATCAATATCAAGCTTATGATGTAAAGCCCCCCCTCTGAGAGCGTCACACACACACACACACACACACACAGGCAGACAACACAAGCTAGATGATATTTGATAT
>NW_005187431.1:4351106-4354191 GCF_000239375.1 Pundamilia nyererei | reverse complement strand
CTTGTTTTTCTTGCCATATGAAACCAACTCGCTAGTGCCATTTTGGAGTAAACCATCCCGCACACTCTCTCTTTAGCACGATGACTGAAGAACATCCTTCCCATAACTGCCCCTCTTCAGCTGCCCCTCCAGCTTGAAGCAGACAGCGTGAAATCCAAGTCTGTCCACCTCATCATCCCATCAAACACAGCAGACACCACCCTCCTCATTTTTTTTATTTTTTTATTTTTTATCTCAAACCCCATCTTCTGTCACTCATCCTCTATTCATCTGTCTTCAGTTCTTCCTGCCTACTTTTCACTATGACCTCCTTCATCCTTTTATTCCCAGTCACCTCTGATCAAAAGATTTTGACCCTACATGAAGCCAGGAGACTTTAGAGGGTTATATCTCCGTTTTCCCAGAAGATTCCCTACAAAGACGCAGTACTAACAGACTGGAGAAACAGAGGCCGCAATCTCTCAGTTTTCCCCATCTGCATCACTTTCTCTCTCTTTCTCTTAGCCCTGATATCTCCTTCTCTTGCCGCTTTCATCTCATTCCTCTCTGCCCTCTGCCTTGTTTCCTACTTTGAAATGTTTAATCTGCCTCCCCTCTTTGAATTAATCATCAAACGTGAATAAGAGCAAGAACCCGCTCCTTAAAGTGTACAAAGAAATGTCTTTTTAGATAAAATAAGTAAGTGAGTTTAAGGAGTCCCTGTGGTTCTCATCATTTACATGTACAAGAAATTGTCTTATTCAAAGACAACATTTAATCGCAGTATGTAAATTTGATTTGGGGAAAAGGCAGATCCCTACATGGATGTGTTGTGGTGAGGCTCAGTGGGAAAACACTCATTTGCACCAGTTCCCCTATGGATCTGTGAAGCTTTTTGCATGAAAATAGGAGGGGTAGCTTGTGATGCGCACTGATCTTACTGATACATATAGACAGTCTCATAGGATTACTGAAATGTTATTACTCACGAGGTCCCAATTAAGTGCTATCTTCTCCCAAAATAGGGACACTCATAGTGTTGCGATGCACTTTACATATTAATATAAAACAGCATGTTTTCTTGTGCATAACCAAGCTGTTTTTGAGCCCAAAGCTATCTAAAGCCTGCACGGCCACTGATTCGGGATCAGTGCCTATGGCTTGCGTCAGCAGGGAAGAGACAAATCTACACTTTGGAGTCATTTGTGTTGGAGAATTATTGTATTAACAGCTTTGGAAAGTGCTCAAAAACAGTGTTTTTTTTTAAGACAGTTCCTGAAGAAAATAAAATCAGGTTATTAAACATTAAAGTAAACAATGAGGAAACTTCCACTGTTATAGTGTACCCACCACCTAAAAACGTCATTTTAGCCTCTCCCCCCTAAAGCCATCTTTCTGGCTTCCCCTTGCACTCATAAATTTAAACAACAGGTGGGCGGGGCTTCTGCATTGACTTCTAATGAAGTATTACATCTATGTACTGTGGACTCATAAAGAATAGTGAAGTTACCCATTGCATCGCCTCCCGTAAGTCTTCATGCACATAACTAGTGCATATACATCTGATTCTTTTTCTTCAAACGCTCCCTGCAGCTTTTGTTATGGCATACTGTGCATAGAACAGGGTATTATTTCAATGTGATTTGGTTGCTTCTAATCATTAGATTAAATTGGATTAAATAAAGCCGCAACGATCCCCATGGGGTTGCTGGAGCAGCAGCAAACGATATGAGTTTATCATACAGAATATGCAGATTATTAAAACGATGACACTTAATATGCAAAGAGAGCGAGAAAATTTCTTTAGTAGAATATTAGTGGGATGTGAATAAATCAGCGTAGGCTACCTTAAATAAACTTGTGTTATTTGAACTTATTAGATTTACACATGGATACGTTTGCTGCAATATACTCAGTTTCCTAGCAGTTGGCAATGATGTATCAGAAAATAACACATGCTGTGGTTTGGGTTCTTTACTAAATACACCAATCAAGTCATCTTCTGTCATGAATACGATTATTTATGGAACAGATAATTATGTCAGTGGAAGGATTTATTGTATCGCAGAAAGAAAAGTAAAAGAAAAACACCCCAGTGAAAAAAACTGAAATGGAGTTGGATAGCGAATGATGGCCAGGAATGTGAGCATAGAGACGGGAAAACAAGTCACCACCACCCCCCTTTCTTGGGTCACCCTTCCCGTCATTTCTGTAACCACCCCCACTGCACTCGACTCTTTCCAGACTGATCAGTGAGCACCTAGTCTGGATTCCAACCATCAGTGTGTCTGTGGCGTCCGCAAATTCACTTCATGTAATCTGTGAGTCAGGAGAGGAAAAGTGACAGCTGCTACCCACTGGATGGTGTTGACCTCCTGCTGAAACACACACAATACAGAGTGAGTGGATTGCCTTTTGGTCCAGATGCTCATTACATTGAACTACAGAGACATATGTCCATAAAGTGTATATACAGAAAATCTTCTCAAATCTTTAACCCTGGAGAACCCATTGGGTCAAATTTGACCCCATGGTTTCCCTAGTAAACCAATGGTGTTGGATCTGACCCTATGGGTTCTCTAGGGTTAATACTTTAATGCACAATTTTTCTGATTGTCTGTGAACTCCTCCTACAGGAGGAGGATGAGGAGCTGAGGAATCAAACTTGGCATGCAGATACATCTTAGACCACTGAAGGTTCTTATTTACTATATGTGTCCGGCAACCACCTACCAATGAGCTAAAATTACTCATTTGCAGTTTATCTACTGTGTAACACTTTACAAAAGCATGTTGTCAGTTCAGTTTTGCGACATGTAATTTTTAAGCACATAGAAATATTTTATGCTTGATATATTATGAAGTCACTGTGGCTAGCAACAATCTAACTAAAACTACAGATCAAACAATATTCTGGCATGGTTATGTAATAATAATAATAATGATAATATTAATAATAAAAGTAATGATGCAATATTTAATTTGGCTTTTTCATATCTGATGAAAGTCTGTTTGCTCAACTGGCCTAACTGTAAGCCAGGTGGCTAAGTGTGAATGCTAAAGTGGGCTACAGACTGCTAAAGGGAGAAGCAGCCCTTTTGGCATT
>NW_005187431.1:4346619-4350475 GCF_000239375.1 Pundamilia nyererei | reverse complement strand
CTGGATGTTAAACTCAATTGTTACACCTGGTAGAGCAGAACGCTGATCATTTTATTAAAGATGAAAGACTTTAGACAGTTTTTCAACTCTCAGTAATGCCATAGTGATCGTTTGATATATGGACCTGCAGCGGAGTTTAGGCCCAGACACGGCTTGTGACGTCAGACTTAACGACGGGATTCCCGTGTTTAACTTTTTAGCCTTTTTTTTTTTTTTAATTTTTTTTAGTGTTGTCAGTGTTGTCAGTGTTGTCAGCGTTAACGAGCTACACGTTGACGCCGTGCAGCCCCATGCACGGGGCAATCCGAGCTAACTCGCTAATGGAGATTTGCCGCATTAATCCAGTTATGGCATTAACGTCATTTTAACGAAATTAACATTGACAGCACTATTTTTTTCATGTAGTACTGACTGTACTTGGTAAGGTGCTAACTTGCCAACTAACACTTCTTGGCCTGGTTAGCAATTAGCATCCATAAGCACATTGCACATACAGATGATTCTAACATAGAACTAAAGCTATGCAAGCATTTCACAGACTTCTTTAGTGCAATTTATATCGCAGCAGTCAGTTTTATTTATTTGAAAAATATGTATTTAAAAACATTGCAGAAGAGACGGATGCCACAAACACGCTTGAAATGGCTCTGCTGAAAGACTCAAAGCAGACAGCTAGCAGCACCAGCTGCTTGTGTTAGTGCCATAAACATATAAATACACAACCATTGGTTGGCCAGTGCAGCCACAGCTTTAATCATAGATAACCTAAGCCTTAATGCAGTTTGAATGAATGGCTGAGTTATAGAAATATTTTTAACGCTATGGGAGTGTGTGAGTCTTGAGTCACTTTTTGCAGTTTTAGCATTTCTGCATCAGGTTATGGGACTATTTTAGCTGCTAGATCAAAATCTGATTATAATTCCAGGGCTGCCTGTTCACACTGCTCAATGTGTCTATCATTCCTTATCAATCTACCACCACATTCATCTTGAATAGTTTCTGAGTGTTAAACTCCATACAGGCCCATGAAGATTTTATTTTATGACCTTTATTTTTAGGTTGCTCATTCAGTTGTGAATACCTACAGTTACATTGAACGAGGATTTGGTACACTCACATGGCCTGTGTATTTGTGGACTTTCCAGCAGTGATTGCGAGAATGAATTCCTTTCAACTAGAAAATCGAAGCATCATATTTTCACTAACTGACAGAGTAAATTACACAACATCTTGTTTGTGTCTCATGCCCGTCACCATATAACCACAGCAGTGTGTAAAAAAACAGCAACTTTGCGTAAACAAATGAGAAATTGATTTTAATCACATGGCAGCACAGCTAATGATTATCAGTTACAGAAAAGGTATGGAGGTGACAGCAAATCCATACAACCTTGTGAGGCTATAATACAAATACCAAAGGTACTCTCAGGTGTAACGCGTGGACAGATAAATGAACTCTGCTCCTTACATTCGTCTGTTCCCTGCAAGCCATCCGCACTGATTGACAAGCAGTTGTTACTCAGCTGCTCCTCTTCTTTCTTCAGTGACTTTTATTGCATTCTTGGTCAAAATCAATTCTGGAGGAACAGCCTGTCAGCACAGACTGTACCCCGGGAAAGATACGCACACAGAAAAAACGCGAGAAGGCATGAGTGTGACAAAGAGAGTGGGGTATACGGGATGTGCCAGAAAGCAAGGGAATGAACAAGGGTCTGCAGGAGAAGAGTATAAAAGGAGTGGGGGGATGGAGGGGGAAGATGCTGTGCAAAATAAAGAGTTAGCAGGAGGGTGGGAGGAATGTAGACAGGACTGGGTGAAATGAGCGATCGGGTAAAAAAATTATTATCCATCAAGCGAGCGAGGAAAGGGAGAGAGGGGAGAGAAAATGAGAAATCAGGGATGCGATGTGATAGCAGTTCACAGGAAGAGAAAACAATGCAATTGCATAACTGATTTGGCAGGGCTGTGATTCTGAGCATTCTTGAAACGTTGCTCACACTCACAACTACACACACAACCACAAACACTGGCATGCGCACAATCTTGCACACCCAGTCAGTCAATACAAGAGGACAGATTATATCGCATAGATGCACACAAAGTGAAGTAAACAAATACACGCTAATAGCCTGCGAGTGTTTTTGCTGATAAATCACCTTCTGTTTTTGTGTCTGTGCTACATAACTGTTGTCAGGAATTTGTCAATGTGTGTGAGTGTGAAGTTCTTTCTGTGTTCTAATCAACACAGCTGATTGTTTTGAACGTTTCTGGCCTTCTGCTCCGATGCCCATCACGGTTTTGCCCGTTCATCACATGAATGCCTGGTTTTCTCAAATAACAGCTGGTTAATGCAAATTTGAAACAAAAATTTGAATTTGCGTACAGCGAAAAAAAGAAAGAGTAGAAAGGCAGAGGAAAGATAAAGAGATATCAAACTAAAACTTGTACAGTTACTTTAGTAACTCAACCTTGTTTTAATATACCATACCAGATAGATCAGTTTTAAGATGCAGAAATGCTCAGTGTCAGTTGCTTATGTCAATAATACAAGTGCACTGCAATCAAGTGGCAACCTCTAGAGCTTCAGGCAACACAGAAGCTGAATAATCTTTCATTTCTCTGCAGACAAGTAAATATAAATACTGATTCAAAAAAACGAACATGGTGCCAGCCTAAATACTAATACTGAGGCTTGAAAATCCATCATCTAAGAATGAATGGCTGATGTCACTTTGTTGGTTATGTCCATCTTTTACATACAGTCTACTGTGACCAGGGTTGTAATGCATTCCAAAGTAATCACAAGTGTTGGCAAAGAGTAAACAGTCACTATGAACATTATAGAAAAACTAAAAGCTACAGTGAACACAATATGCCAGACTTGTACACAGTTCATAATGCTAACATAAAGCTAGCAGCTGGAGATCCTCAGACTCAGAATGAGACTCAAGTGTGTGTGTATGTCAACTCCGGCAAAGCAGCTGTTTTTATTTCTTTCATTTATTTCTACACGTGGTTTTTCCTGACCTAGAATCACGGTCACAATAATGTTTTTCTGCTAAATGCTCTATCAGCTGTTTTCAACCAACCTTTCTGTCAGCTTTGTGGTAACACACAAATCATCTTCTGTATGCCCTCATTTCCATTTCTCTAACAAAACATAAAGAAACGAAGGGTGGATCGAGACTTTTGCAGAGTACAGTAAATGGGTAAAATGAGTTCATGTTAAACTTAGACACGTCATATATATCATTTCTGTGCCACTGCAGCTTTTTGTATGTGTCCTTTGGTTTGTTTCCTCTCTGCAGCGACTCACCACATAGTTTTCAGCACTCAGACATCTTGTGGTGAGAACTGATGTTCTGACTCGTGACTACCTGACTGGATCACTGGCCTTGAAGTTGAAAATGCAGAGAGACAGCAATTCTGTTTAGTCTACATGTCCCCCCCTCCCCAATGCATTCAGCTGCATTATCGTCCATTGCTCTGTGTTTTATAAGCCGTGTACAAAATATGGATAGCTCTAACCACAAAAGGCCAAACTGCTGTCAAGGCTAAAGAAAACACAGTTTTAACTATTGAATTAGCCTATGCACACTGCAACACAAGTACAATTTTATTGAAGAACTTACAGAGAAAAGCCTGAAAACTGAAGCTGAACCTGCGCTCCGCTCACTGACGGGGACAAGCACTTCATCTGGCTTTTGAACACAATGGAAGATGTAACCTTGACAACCTGATAAGGAGCTGTCAAAACAAAGCCAGGACAAAAAACAAACAAAAATATCTGTCGAATATAAAAAAAGACCACATAGTTGAGAGGTACCGGCTAGATATAGTCGGGCTCACCTCTACG
>NW_005187431.1:4339625-4344613 GCF_000239375.1 Pundamilia nyererei | reverse complement strand
GGGTGAGGGCCTCCAGCTCGCACTGGAACGGTTCGCAGCCGAGTGTGAAGCAGCGGGAATGAGGATCAGCACCTCCAAATCTGAGGCCATGGTTCTCAGCCGGAAAAGGGTGGAGTGCCCACTCTGGGTCGGGGATGAGTTCCTGCCCCAAGTGGAGGAGTTCAAGTATCCCGGGGTCTTGTTCGCGAGTGATGGGAGAAGGCGTCTGACAAAGATGCCCCCTGGGCACCTCCTGGGTGAGGTGTTCCAGGCATGTCCCACCGGAGGCCCCGGGGCAGACCCAGGACACGCTGGAGAGATTATATCTCTCGGCTGGCCTGGGAACGCCTTGGTATTCCCCCGGATAAGCTGGAGGAGGTGGCTAGGGAGAGGGAGGTCTGGGCCTCTTTGCTTAGGCTGCTGCCCCCGCGATGGATGGATGGATAAAAAAATACCTTCTTCACTGCTTTTTCAATTAACTGGAAGCAGTAAACGTCGTGTTTTTTTTCTCCTTCTAAACAGCAGTGTAGCAACACTTGAAATCTCATTTTCTAGATCACCAGATCAAGTGAGATTTTTCCACAGGTTATGTCAGAAACTATAACCAGAGCTGGCTACACAGCAGAGGAAGATGGGCGGAGAAGAAAGGAACCGCTCCTCGTAATCATTTCTAATTAGGACTAATTGCATTTTGGAGAGGAATGGCGATGCCTATTTGCCCTGCGGCTGTGTTTTCCCACACAGGGATGATTCCAAATAAAACACGACTGTCAACACCAATCTCCTCTGTGTTTTCTCGTACTTCTCCGCCTAATTTATTTGAGCTCTGCAAGTCTTTTTTTAGCAGTCGTTCAATGGAAGCATATTTACAGATGTAAGGTAAGCAGCAACCAAGTGGCACAAATGTTTTATTTAATAATCAATATTTGTATATTACCAGTGGATACTGCTTGAGTCTTAAAAGCTTAGCTGTACAGCGCTGCAGCTGCCACACCTTTTCTCTTTCAGTTACCTCCTTTACAGATGTCCCTCCTGCTTTTTCTTAAAAGCAAAAAAGCTAATGTACATTCTTAATCAAATGCAGGGAAATTAAGTCAGGGACTACTAGATGTAGCTAAACAATATAGGCTTTTCCCCATATGCTTTTGACCGACGCATTTATGTGAGCCTACAGACGCTGTAGGCTCACATAAATGATTCAGATGCATGCAGACTTTTCTCTGTGTCTGCTGGATGAATAGAGCAACTGTTTGCTCACTGAACTGGCAGATCTGCAGGCTTCAATAACTTGGCTTTAACCCTGACAACATTATCAGGATCATTTTATTAGTCTGAAAGGTCATTCCAGATTATATGAGTTTGGACGGCCCTCTTTGATGTATGAATTGTACTCACTGGGATCAAGCAGCAATCTTTGGGGCTAACTGCTCTCTGCTAGGTCTCATAACTGCAATTTTTACTCACATGAAGTTTACACTGTCTTTATTTTAAGTCCCCACTCACACAGAGACTGGTTGTGAGTGCTTGCTGCAGGTCAGTGGTCCCCAACCCCTAGGCCACGGACCGGTACCCATTCGTGACTCGTTTGGTACCGGGCGGCAAGAGTTGCGGCTCGGGTGTGAATTTCATGTTTGTAAGGGTTTTTATCGGTCGTTAGCGTTATTTTTTAATTGTTTCCCTGGGTCTTTTCCCATGTGTTATGAATAAATCTTCTTTTTTTTTGGTACCAGTACTGGTTTTATTTGGTTGTATTTATCTGCGACACCTTAAAGGCCTGCCTCTGAAAATATTGTCGGGCATAAAACAGTCTGTGGCACAAAAAAGGTTGGGGGTCGCTGCTGTAGGTGGCTGGCAGCTGCTGTGAAATCAGCTGCTAAAAACCTGGAGTATACTGGCCTACAGACCAATCAGTGATCCCTTGTAGCCATTAGTCAGTTGGAAAATATTCTCCAACTAATTGACAAGTGGTTGTGAGAGGTTGGCTGCTGTTGCTAGGTGAAATTGGCTGAAAACAGGTATGTGGTGCCCCTTGGGATTGCTCTGGTAAATATCAGGCTGTTGCGGTTACTAGTAGTTTGTATGAAAGACAGTGAGTTGCTTAACTGCTCGTTGAGTACTAATGAAACTGTGCGGACTATGACACAGACCGGAAATGGAGAGAGTTCCCCTTCAAAGTAAAAGTTTGCTCCTGTTTAAGTATGTTGGTTTGAGCCGTGAGGAAAACTTTCACTCGAAGGTTGCACGTTTTCAAGTTTCACTGCCATTATGTGGTTAGTTAACCCCTTAGCAGTCCTACAAATTTACAATTAGTCCCCTAAACCATCCAATGTACCGTGGGCGGTACGTCCGACTGCTAACAGGTTAATAAGTGTTTGCAGACAGGTCAGCGTCTTGGACGTTTGTGGTGCACCACTTGCAAACTAGTTGTGGAATAAAAAGTTTTGCCTATTGACTGGAAGTTTCCATGTGTGATGTCACGCTAGCTATAGCCATCTTTTAGGTACAGCCTTTAATCAGATTAAAATACGTATTTAAAATAGTTTAAAATCCTGCGTTTCTTGCTTCAGTGGTTTCATAAAGACGGTCCAAAAACCAAGAAAACTCCGGTGCACTTTTCTAAAACATAATACTACCCAGAAAAGAGGTCTATTATTTTGTATGATTTGCTCGGAGTCCATAATAACTAAAGTATGCATATGAGGTAGTACTACAGAGAAGACGGTGTTCCCGTTTTCACACGCTGGAAGACTAGGGGCCAGCTCAAATCAAAAAATTCCAATCTCTTTCAGCAAGCAGCCTGAGGAAAATCCAATTTTCTCTTTCAGTAATGGCAGCTGATCATTGAGAGGAGAATCCTTTTTACTTCCTCTTCTCTCCAACAAAACCGTGGCGTGAGTGTGATGGTAGTCCCCACAGTCAGTCAGAGAAGGTGTGCTGAGGGCGAGAACATCGTGTAGTTGAAACAGTAGCATATACGCAACAGTATATACTGTAATATTTGTGATGCTTTTTAAAAAATATACCACTCTTGATAAAAAGTGTTATATTTGGGGAGATTTTCTTCATTGTCCAAAATTTGGCTTAAAGCATCTTCTGAATGACACACTGTTCAGTCTTCTGTTTATATTCATTTAATCTGTTTGGCTCTTTACTTGCCTGCTCATCCTTCAACCTCCCCAAATCCTCCTCCACTCCCCCAGAAGCAACCCCAGAAGTAGCAATTTCCCCCCCCTCCCCCCTACACACACACACCCCCCGTTATCCCTGCTGAGGAAGACACAATAGTTAACATTAACAATACCTCCTTCAGGCAGCTCCTGCTACAATGTAACCAGGCAGCCACTTTGTCTGTGTGTGAATGTGTTTGTATCCTTGGCTCATTGTGTGTGGGGAGCATATGGCCTTCTGACATCACAGGCAGAAGGTCAGTGCCTAAAAGGAATTCAAATCATTCTGGGAATCTTCCTTTTTTTCTTTTTTCCCTTAACAAATTTAAAGCGCCCGTACTTGAAAGCGCGGGCACACAAGGGCATTCATTCAGATGGGATTTTTTTGGATTGTTTGATGCACTCAGATTTTAGCCATGTTAGCCTCAATCTCTTGGATTACAGCAGTGTTTAGGGTCATGATGCTTGCCCAGTTTTCACTCTTCTTTTAGCTTTGTTTTTTTCTCCAGTAAAATGAGAAAACAGCTGGAAATGCTACACTATGTGTACCATCTAACATCTGTGCAGCTCAACCACGGGAAACTGGAAATATCACACATAAGAGGAGCGACACTGAGGCTGATTAAATATGACTAAAATTCAAAACAAACGCATGAAATATAAGTCAATCTGAAATATGCTCTCAGGCTGTGGGAAACCCTAAAGTTAGAATATAATCTAGATAATTACATCCAGTAATTGAATCATTGCAGCTTTGAGTACAGCTCATAGACACAGGCTATTTCCATTTTCTGATACTTTATACTTGGCCCTGTTTTATGTTTATTTTCTTTCGTTAGTAGAATTTATTGTGAGCCAGCTTCGTGGTAATAGTGCTTAAAAGGACATGTATGGTGCTCACTTTTATTTGCCGCATTTCCGGTTTCTGCTGATGGCTCAAGGTGCTTTTAACTGCAAGTCACATTTTCTAACCATACATTCATACTTCACTTTATTCTATATACACTTCTGGCACTTTATCTACCTCACATTCACGGCCAGTTCAGAAGTACCAATTAATCTAACACGCATGTCTTCGCAAGATAGCCCGAGTTTCCAGGCTCCAGCTGACTCAAACAGGAGCCTTCTTGATGTGAGGCAACAATTTTATCCACACCACCAGCTTTATCTTTGCACAATTCAAAGAGTTTAACTCTTTACCCATTGAAAGCCTGTCATGTTTTAGACCGGCCTATAGAGCAAAATGATTGGCTTTGTATCAGAAGTTACCGAGAGTGGTCTCCTTTGGAAAAACCAGGAACGTGTACGGTACTAACGGTTGTCAAACTACGTCTTTATTGAGGTGTCAGAATTTGTTGTTAAGTGTAGCAGTGAGGTCGTCAAATGTCGTCTTTATAATTGTTATCTTATGGTGGAACTAGCGTTAGCTCCAATTTTAGCTCCTCTCTCTTTAAGGTAGCCTTTCTTTTGATTCGCAGACAGCAGGGTTTAGGTGTGTGCATGACACAACCATATTACACATCAAGTGCTTACATTTTTGCATGATGCTTTCTTTATTTGCTAACATAAAGCATCATGTGTTCTATGATGTGCTGCAATAGGCGTAGAGATGCACAGAAATTTGCTTTAATAAATATAACATTAGCTCAAATCTACTGGCTAAAACATAAAAAGCAGCCTTGACTTTGTTGAGCTCAAGCGGTGAAAAGCGTGGAGACTGTGCGAGCCTCTGTAAGCATGCTTTTTATTAAACTCATCAGGTTTAATTAAGTGGGAGGCATGTGTTACATCTTAACTGGAAAGATAGAAAAATTCTAATGTTTCTGGCCATATATATATATA